>NC_082683.1:32372676-32659058 GCF_949987515.2 Delphinus delphis
GTCTCTATGTTTGCAAAAATAGTAATGCTGGGAAGAAAGTTACAATACATAATTAATTGTGGATTTACCGGATTGTCTCCTTTGTACAGTGCTAGAATGGGAGCTCAAGGTCTGATTTTTTGGGGAATTCCCTGGTGGTCCAGTGATTAGGGCTCCGAGCTTTCACTGCCGAGGGTTCAGTCCCTGGTCAGGGAAGTAAGATCACACAAGCTGCATGGTGACTAAGATCCCGCAAGCAGCGCAGCTCGGCCAAAAAAAGTCTGATTTTTTAAAGTATTTAATATACTGCTGGTGGTTTTCCAGAAGAAAAAATTAAACCAATTTAAATTTCTAACAATAGTAAATGAAAATGCATAGTCCCTTATATCTTTAACAATGCTGGTATTATAATTAAACTTCTTTTGCTAACCTGGTAAGTTTTTAAAAACCTCGTTTACATATGCATTTCTTTCATTACTAATAAGGCTAAATATTTTTCTTATGTTTATTAACCATTTGTACATTTTCTGTGAATTGTCTTTGAATGATTCTTTGTCCATTTTTCTATTGGAGGGCATTTTATTCATTTATAGTGTAGTATTAGGATATTATCATTTTGTCAGTTTTGTAATACATATTTTTCCAGCTTGTTGCTTGCTTTTATATATAATTTATGATTTTTATAGCATATAGATTTACATTTTTTGTACATGTGAAATCTTCTATGGTTTTCAGACTTAGATAATTCCATGGAAACAGCCTCTAAATAGTCACCTTTATAAAACTCATTTTGAGGGCTTCCCTGGTGGTGCAGTGGTTGAGAATCCGCCTGCCAATGGGAAGGGACACGGGTTTGAGCCCCGGTCCGGGAAGATCCCACATGCTGTGGAGCAACTATGCCTGTGCGCCACAACTACTGAGCCTGCGTGCCTAGAGCCCATGTTCCACAACGAGAGAAACCACCACAATGAGAAGCCCACAACGCAGACCCAACACAGCCAAAAATAAATTAAATAAATAAATAAATAAAACTGATTTAATGTGTTATAAATTGTGCTTAAAGATATCCTTGCATTCAACTATATTATTCCTTTTGAATAAATTCATTAAAGTGGAATTATCATGACTGAACATGCAATATTCTAAGACATTTAATATATATTTCTGAATTGTTCCCCAGAATTGTGTTAACAAATCTGTACCCCTCCCCACAGCAGTATACAGGATTACTGGTTTTCTACCTCCTAGACCAAATGAGGGTATCATAATTTTAAAAGCTTTGCCAATATAACAGGTGAAACCAATTTTATTATTCTATTAATTTGTATTTATTTCTAGTGAGAGCAAATTTTTTTCATATGTTTATTGATCATTTTGTTTTTTAGTGGAAGTCCCTGCACATATCACCTACCCTATTTTTCTATTGGGACATTTAATGTATTAAATGCTCCCACAATTGCATTTCTCTGAATTTTTCTTAGATTACTATTTTTGCCTCTTGTTGGTGCTATGTTATTTAATGCATGAAGTTTTGTGACTTCAGTTATAAAGTGGGGTCAAAAAATAGGCCTGCTGCTCATAGTTAATAATAAGGATAGGCCCCCTTTGTTGGGACTTCCCTGGCAGCGCAGTGGTTAAGAATCTGCCTGCCAATGCAGGGGAAACGGGTTCAAGCCCTGATCCGGGAAGATCCCACATGCCACGGAGCAACTAAGCCCCTGCACCACAACTACTGAGCCTGCGCTCTAGAGCCCGTGAACCACAACTACTGAGCCTGTGCACCACAACTACTGTGAACCACAACTACTGAGCCTGTGCACTACTGAAGCCCATGTGCCTAGAGCCCGTGCTATACTACAGAGAAGCCACCGCAATGAGAAGCCTGCACACCGCAACCAAAAGTAGCCCCCGCCCCCATTCGCCGCAACTAGAGAAAAGTCTGCGTGCAGCAACGAAGACCCAACGCAGCCAAAAATAAATAAAATATATAAATTTTATTTTTTTAAAAAAAGGATAGGCCCCCCCTTTGTTAAATACCTACAATATCCCAGATACTTCTTAGGTACTTCTCATATATTATTTCAAATGTTCATAACCACCACTTTAATCCCATGTTAGAGATAAGAACACCGAGGCACATGAAGGTTAAGTAGGTTGAGGTCACATAGAGAGCAAGTGGAGAGCTCTTCATTATTTCTAATCCTCATGACAACTTGTGTGGTGTTATTTTCTCTGCATTCCAAGCACCCATTTTCCATTCTTTCTAAGGTCACTCACAGGAGCCCCTTGTCCAATATGGTATCCTGTAGGTGGTTTTTGGAAACAGCAGAGGGCTGGTGAGTCAGATAGACAGCAAGAACTGTCTCCAGCCTTTTCAGAGGGCAAAGGTTGGTGGAGTGGACAGTACTCTCCAGCCCTCTCAGAGGCTGTGCAGGTAAATCCCCCACCAGTAACGAGGAGCAGGTGTGTGGCCATGTGATCTCTGTCTCAAGAAGCCATGGAGTGGCTGCCCAGCTGGGTTCAGTACCACAGACCAGGCCAGAGGAGCCAGGGGAGAAGTCACGAGCTTCTCCAGCCACGACCTTCAGCAGGGTACCCAAACAGAACCAGCCGTACCTCAGGGTACATTAGCACCAGATATGTAGGGATCAGATCAGACCCATCACACCGTTTTGGAGATTAGCAAAAGGCACAGAAGACAATGTACAAACCTGAGGTCCCTACTCCATGACACCATAAGAGCATGACCAGAAGAGGTCCAGGAATCAATGAGGACTTCAAGAACGGAGGAAAGTGGGCTTCAAGAATGGGTGATACACCTGTTTCCTGGTAAGAGACAAATCCAAGAGAAAGACTGTATTATTGGTGAAAAACTGAATTTGTGTGGCAATTTGCAAATCTGGGCTATGTCCTGTTCAGGCACTAGTTGTATAATATATTTGGGTAATAGGGTCCCACCTTGCTGGATCAAGGGAAATTCCTTACTCGAGGGTACTGACAAAGTTATTTGGAGGTCTGTTGAGTCTACCTGGATGAATATTCCAAGTATATGGTACTTAAAGGGCTGAGAACCTAAAAGCCTTCTTAAACTCAGGAACTTATTGGAAAGAACCAAAAGAACACCATTGTCGAATAGGTTTAGTCATGTGAAGAACATTTCTGTATCATCTTCTAAAACATTTTTTTATAAAGTCATTTCTCTTTAAGAAAAATAAGCAATAATATTCTGTCCTACTATGCTTGTTCATTCATTACAAATAATGGTTGCAAGCCTCCAGAGTTGAGAGACTTCTGAAGACACAAAGTAGGGAACAGATCCAACTGATCCTACACTTTACCAGGAATCACAGGGACAAGTCATAGATGAGGAGTTCCTTTGCACTTGTCCCACTCTCCTTGGAAATATCCACTCCTGTTCCATTTTTCTGGTGACTTCTTGGTGCAGGGAGTGCCATTCTGGAGTGTCCCAGCTTTGGTGGAGAGCAGTGGTTCTTGCATCATAGATGTCCCATCTCCTCCCTTCCCATCATTTGGAAGAGGTGATAGAGGGCAGGACTGAGAGGTTTATGGAGAGAGGAGGAACTCTATGACCTCGCAAATGTTTCACACACACTGGAGCAGTACCCATCTCTCTCTTGGCATTTGTTGGAGATTGCCCATTTCAGAGATTTCACAGGAAAGGGCTCTGGACAGGAAAACAGAACCCTGGTTCTAGTCTGAGCCCTGTCCTTTTCTAGTTAACCTGGAGCTAGAATCTGGTTGGAGTCTGCATTTATTCTGGTGATACATACAAAATTTAATGACTAATTCTTTGATTCCTCAAAGAAGTGATTCTTAACCTTGTTTGGGTTATGCATATTTTTCAAATCTAGGACCCACTCCTCAGAAGAGTGAACACACCCACACATCCATGAAATTTGTCTTATAATTTCAGAGGGTTGACAAGGCACTAAAGTCCACCTATGGACCCAGGTTAAGATACCCTCCAAGCTTTAATGATATTAGGAACATTGTGAAGTTCAACCTCCTCAGCACAGCAGACAAGGTCCTTTATAATATGGCCCTTTGTTCCTTCTCCAGCTTTTCCTAACACTCATCACATGTACCCTTTCTAACAATTCACAGTTCTCCTTTTCCACTTCTGCCTTTTCATGAATACGTATATCTCTGCCTGGAATGTCCTCCTGCTTGATTGCCTGGAAACTTACTCTATTAAGACAGAGTTAAGCACTTCTTTTTGTGTGTTATAGGTACCAAAACAGGGTATTTTGATGGGCTGTTTGATCAATGGTATCAAACAGTCACTATGTCAAATCTCCATGTTAACATGTAAAAACGGTGTTTCTTTCAGCCAGTGTGACTGGAGAGGATTTTCTGTCCCCTCTTTCCTCTATTCCTTCCCCTGCTTATTTCTAATGGAAAGGGATTCTTTCAGCATAATGAATTATGATCAGAACCACCATTCCATGAGAGGCAGATAATATTAATAAGAATTCGATTTCTGTGTCTTGTAGATTCTCCCATCTGAAGAATTCGCAAGTTCTAAGGCTACTTTTGCAGAAGAGTGACAAAATCTTCTGCTGCTTTTCCAGGATGGGGTCAGGAATGATGTTATCTATGACTCTGACCATCATAAACCCTGTGGCAGATGCTGTCTGCTGGCTGTCCACAGCCATTCCCAGCCCCCTTCTCTACTGTTGCTTTCCAGTATAGGACCTGGAAAACCAGTCACACACTTTCCCCACCACCTTTGTAGTTAGGGGTTGAGTCATGCAGCCTGGTTCTGGCTAAGGAGCCTTAAAGGAAAGTCTGCTGGGAGGTTCTGGGGAAAACTTTGCTTTCTTGATAAAAGGGATTGAAGGCATTCTTTCTTCCTCTTTCTGTCTTCAAAGATGATGTGATATTTGGAGCTGTGGCAACTATTTTGTGACCATGAGGTGATTAGCATGAGCAGTGGTTCTCAAACTTGAGTGTGCAGCAGAATCATGCAGAGGGCTTCTTAAAACACAGACTGCTGGGACCTATTCCAGAGTTTCTGATTCCTAGGTCTGAAGTGGGCCTGGGAATTTGCACTGCTAACAAATTTTCATGTGATGCTGATGTTGCTGGGCTGGGGACCACTCTTTGAGACCCACTGAATGTGAGAGTGGGAATCCAATAGCCTAATGAGGGCAAAGCAGAATGATAGAGTCTGGGTGATGATGGCCTTGTCAGGTAGCTTAATCAATGTAAATAACTGCCCTGCCTGTGGATTTCTTGTTCTGTGAGAAAATAAACCACTGTTTGTTTAAGCCATGGTTATTTGGCTTTCTTATGACTCACATTCAAAAGCATTCAGAACTTACAGAGAGCTGGACTCTGTGGGGAGGGCAGATGGAGAGAAAAATCCAGAAGGATGCTTATTTGAGGCTAACTTAGCATGGAGTAAAAACCGCCTCAACAGGAAATATTTTGAAACATTTCTCAGAGTCCATGGGTATGATTATAGTAAAATTGTGGTTTTTAAAAAATGTTAGGTTAACTAAAATTTTTTTTATCAAACTAAAATGTTACAATATATTAAAAGTCTAATTATGCAAGGCTTATAATGACAAATGATAATGACCTGCCCTACCCCTACCCACCCTGCTCCTACTCCTCTGAGGCAACTGTTTTCAGGGGGTTTTTTGGGGTTTTTTTTATCTTTTTTTTTTTTTTTGGCAAGCATTTTTTTTAATAAATTTATTTATTTTAGTTATTTATTTTTGGCTGCGTTGGGTCTTCATTGCTGCGCGTGGGCTTTCTCTAGTTGCTGTGAGCAGGGGCTACTCTTCATTGCGGTGCGTGGGCTTCTCATTGAGTGGCTTCTCTTGGTGTGGAGCACAGGCTCTAGGCGTGCGGGCTTCAGTAGTTGTGGCTCGCGGGCTCTAGAGCACAGGCTCAGTAGTTGTGGCACACGGGCTTAGTTGCTCCGTGGCATGTGGGGTCTTCCCAGACGAGGGCTTGAACCCGTGTCCCCTGCATTGGCAGGCGGATTCTTAACCACTGCACCACCAGGGAAGTCCCTGGCAATCGTTTACAATGCCTCTTGTTTCTTCTGGAATTTACAAATTTACCTAAATGACATGCTAATACTACCATTATATATCTTTTTGGCTTTGTTTATTCGTGTCCTGCTATGGAAGATGAGCATTTAGATTTCTTTTTCTATATCCTTCCCCCCCACACACACCACCTACTTCCTGTCCCACATCTTCCCAATATAGTTAAATAACAATATTTTGCTCAATTAATACTCAATGTCTCTCATATTATGACTAAATATTATTGACTGCTGAGCCTTGTATTCACTGATTACATTTTTTCTGGCTAAACTTTTTTTTCCTCTGGAGTCAATAATTGCTCCATTTTTTATTTGCTTAATTCTCTATGAATCTATGATTAATTCATACCCCTTATCCTCTGACAGAAGAGAATTTCCTCTTGGTTCCAACACATCACCTAATCTATAAATTTCATTTTTCTTGGCACTGGCCATTCTACTGCTCCAATCTGGGGTAGCTACTCTGCTATATAACTGTCACCCTGGAATTTCCCTTCTCCATCACACTGGGAATAACCTCTATCTTTTTCCTGTTGAATTCTCTCTTTTTTGGATTTGGTGTTTCCCTTTTCCTTGATTTACTCTGTCATTTTGGACAAAGTATGCATGGGAGGTGAATCAGTTAGGTTCCAACAGGAAGCATATGGCCAACACAAAGAGGGCAATTGAAAAGAGTTTAAAGAAGGGACCATTTTACAAAATGTGGGCAGGGTTAAAAAAATTCAAGGGGCATGATGTACCTCGGGGCTAGCAACAGCCGAAAGCTGCTACCCTCAAAGCTGAAAGGGGCAAAAGGAGCTGGTGTTCCCAGAAGGTGGTGAGAGCCACAGCCACAGGAGAGGGCCACCCCATAGGCACTCTGGCTGTCACTTAGGAATGTGGTGGTTCTGCCAGCAGGGAGAAAGCAGGGAAAATAAATAATTCAACTTCTATTCACTCCTGCCCTCTGATATCCCACTCATGCCTCCAACTGGCTGAATTCAACCAGAAGCCAGTGTGCAGGGGAGCTGAGCTGATACCATACACAGAGGTTGCCTCTTCGGGCACAGAGCAGGGTGAAGGGTGGAGAGTGGATATGGGGGGTGGGTGCAGTGGAGCACAGCCAGCATAGGAGGTAAAATTTTGAAATCTAGTGTATCTGAAAGTGTCTTTACTCAGTGCTGCCTCTAGAGCAATAGTTCTGCTGGTATAGAATTCTGGGCTGGCAACTCTTTTTTTTTTTTTTGCTTTTTGAAAACATTCTTATTGGAGTATAGTTGATTTACAATGTTGTGTTAGTTTCTGCTATACAGCAAAGTGAATCAGCTATACATATACATATATCCACTCTTTTTTAGATTCTTTCCCCATATAGGGCATTACAGAGTACTGAGTAGAGTTCCCTGTGTTATACAGTAGGTCCTTAATAGTTATGCATTTTATATATAGTAGTGTGTATATGTCATTCCCAATCTCCCAATTTATCCCTCCCCCACCTTTCCCCCTTGGTAACCATAAGTTTGTTTTTTACATCTGTGACTCTATTTCTGTTTTGTGAATAAATTCTCTTGTACCATTGTTTTAGATTCCACATATAAGCAGTATCATATTTGTCTGTGTCTGAATTCACTCAATATGACAATCTCTAGGTCCATCCGTGTTGCTGCATGTGGCATTACTGCATCCTTTTTTATGGTTGAGTAATATTCCATTGTATATATGTACCACATCTTTTTTTTCTTTTTGAATTTTATCTATTTTTTATACAGCAGGTTCTTATTACTTACCTATTTTATACATATTAGTGTATATATGTCAATCTCAATCTCCCAATTCATACCACCACCACCACCCCCGCCACTTTCCCCCCTTGGTGTCCATACGTTTGTTCTCTACATCTGTGTGTCTATTTCTGCCCTGCAAACCGGTTCATCTGTACCATTTTTCTAGGTTCCACATATATGCATTAATATACGATATTTGTTTTTCTCTTTCTGACTTACTTTACTCTGTATGACAGTCTCTAGATCCATCCACGTCTCTACAAATGACCCAATTTCATTCCTTTTTATGGTTGAGTAATATTCCATTGTATATATGTACCACATCTTCTTTATCCATTCATCTGTCGATGGGCATTTAGGTTGTTTCCATGACCTGGCTATTGTAAATAGAGCTGCAATGATATTGGGGTACATGTGTCTTTTTGAATTATGGTTTTCTCTGGCTGTATGCCCAGTAGTGGGATTGCTGGGTCTTATGGTAGTTCTATTTTTAGTTTTTTAAGGAACCTCCATACTGTTCTCCATAGTGGCTGTATCAATTTACATTCCCACCAACAGCGCAAGAGGGTTCCCTTTTCTCCACACCCTCACCAGCATTTGTTGTTTGTAGATTTTCTGATGATCCCCATTCTAACTGGTGTGAGGTGATACCTCATTGTAGTTTTGATTTGCATTTCTCTAATAATTAGTAACGTTGAGCAGCTTTTCATGTGCTTCTTGGCCATCTGTGTGTCTTCTTTGGAGAAATGTCTATTTAGGTCTTCTGCCCATTTTTGGATTGGGTTGTTTGTTTTTTTAATATTGAGCTGCATGAGCTGTTTATATACTTTGGAGATTAATCCTTTGTCCACTGATTCGTTTGCAAATATTTTCTCCCATTCTGAGGGTTGTCTTTTCGTCTTGTTTGTAGTTTCCTTTGCTTTGCAAAAGCTTTTAAGTTTCATTAGTTCCCATTTGTTTATTTTTGTTTTTACTTCCATTACTCTAGGAGGTGGATCAAAAAAAATCTTGCTGTGATTTATGTCAAAGAGTGTTCTTCCTATGTTTTCCTCTAAGAGTTTTACAGTGTCCGGTCTTACTTTTAGGTCTCTAATCCATTTTTTAAAATTTATTTATTTTTATTTTTGGCTGCATTGGGTCTTTGTTGCTGTGTGCGGGCTTTCTCTGGTTGCAGTGAGCAGGGGCTACTCTTCGTTGTGGTGCGCGGGCTTCTCATTGCAGTGGCTTCTCTTGTTGTGGAGCACAGGCTCTAGGCGTGTGGGCTCAGTAGCGTGGCACATGAGCTCTAGAGCACAGGCTCAGTAGTTGTGGCACACGGGCTTAGTTGCTCCGCAGCATGTGGGATCTTCCCGGGCCAGGGCTCGAACCCATGTCCCCTGCATTGGCAGGCGGATTCTTAACCACTGTGCCACCAGACAAGCCCCTCTAATCCATTTTGAGTTTATTTTTGTACATGGTGTTAGGGAGTGTTCTAATTTCATTCTTTTATATGTAGCTGTCCAGTTTTCCCAGCACCACTTATTGAAGAGACTGTCTTTTCTCCATTCTATATCCTTGCCTCCTTTGTCATAGATTTTCACAGTACTGATTCTTCCAATCCAAGAACATGGTATATCTCTCCATTTGTTTGTTTCATCTTTGATTTCTTTCATCAGTGTCTTATAGTTTTCTGAGTACAGGTCTTTTATCTCCTTAGGTAGGTTTATTCCTAGGTATTTTATTCTTTTTGTTGCAGTGGTGAATGGGACTGTTTCCTTAATTTCTCTTTCTGATATTTCATTGTTAGTGTATAGGAATGCAAGAGATTTTTGTGCATTAATTTTGTATCCTGCAACTTTACCAAAGTCATTGATTATCTCTAGTAGTTTTCTGGCAGCATCTTTAGGATTCTCTCTATATAGTATCACGTCATCTGCAAACAGTGACAGTTTTACTTCTTCTTTTCCAATTTGTATTCCTTTTATTTCTTTTTCTTCTCTGATTGCCGTGGCTAGGACTTCCAAAACTATGTTGAATAATAGTGGTAAGAGTGGACATCCTTGTCTTGTTCCAGATCTTAGAGGAAATACTTTCAGTTTTTCACCATTGAGAATGATGTTTGCTGTGGGTTTGTTGTATATGGCCTTTATTATATTGAGGTAAGCTCCCTTTATGCCCACTTTCTGGAGAGTTTTTATCTAAATGGGTGTTGAATTTTGTCAAAAGCTTTTTCTGCATCTATTGAGATGATCATATGGTTTTTATTCTTCAATTTGTTAATATGGTTGATTTGCATATATTGAAGAATCCTTGCATCTCTGGGATAAATCCCACTTGACCATGGTGTATGATCCTTTTAATGTGTTGTTGAATTCTGTTTGCTAGTATTTTGTTGAGGATTTTTGCATCTATATTCATCAGTGATATTGCTCTATAATTTTCTTTTTTTGTAGTATCTTTGTCTGGTTTTGGTATCAGGGTGATGGTGGCCTCATAAAATGAGTTTGGGAGTGTTCCTTCCTCTGCAATTTTTTGGAAGAGTTGAGAAGGATGGGTGTTAGCTCTTCTCTAAATGTTTGATAGAATTCACCTGTGAAGCCATCTGGTCCTGGACTTCTGTTTGTTGGAAGATTTTTAATCACAGTTTCAATTTCAGTGCTTGTGATTGGTCTGTTCATATTTTCTATTGCTTCCTGGTTCAGTCTTGGTAGGTTATACCTTTCTAAGAATTTGTCCATTTCTTCCAGGTTGTCCATTTTATTGGCATAGAGTTGCTTGCAGTAGTCTCTTATGATGCTTTGTATTTCTGTGGTGTCCATTGTAACTTCTCCTTTTTCATTTCTAATTTTACTGATTTGAGTCCTCTCCCTCTTTTTCTTGATGAGTCTGGCTAAAGGTTTATCAATTTTGTTTACCTTCTCAAAGAACCAGCTTTTAGTTCTATTGATCTTTGCTATTGTTTATTTTGTTTCTAATTTCATTTCTTTCTGCTCTGATCTTTATGATTTTTTTCCTTCTACTAACTTTGGGTTTTGTTTGTTCTTCTTTCTCTAGTTCCTTTTGGTGTAAGGCTAGATTGTTTATTTGAGATTTTTCTTGTTTCTTGAGGTAGGCTTGTATTGCCAAAAACTTCCCTCTCAGAACTGCTTTTGCTGCATTCCATAAGTTTTGGATCATCGTGTTTTTGTTGTAATTTATCTCTAGGTATTTTTTTATTTCTTCAGTGATCTCTTGGTTATTTAGTAATGCATTGTTTAGTGTCCATGTGTTTGTGCTTTTTGCGGTTTTTTTCCCTGTAATTGATTTCTAATCTCATAGCATTGTGGTTGGAAAAGATGCTTGATATGATTTCAATTTTCTTAAATTTACCAAGGCTTGATTTGTGACCCAAGATGTGATCTATCCTGGAGAATGTTCCATGTGCACTTGAGAAGAAAGTGTAATCTGCTGTTTTTGGATGGAATGTCCTATAAATATCAATTAAATCTATCTGGTCTATCGTGTCATTTAAAGCTTGTGTTTCCTTATTAATTTTCTGTCTGGATGATTTGTCCATTGGTATAAGTGAGGTGCTGAAGTCCTCCATTATTATTGTGTTACTGTCGATTTCCTGTTTTTTTTTTTTGCGGTACGTGGGCCTCTCACTGTGTGGCCTCTCCCGTTGCAGAGCACAGGCTCCAGACACGCAGGCTTAGGGGCAATGGCTCACAGGCCCAGCCGCTCCGTGGCATGTGGGATCTTCCCAGACCGGGGCATGAACCCGTGTCCCCTGCATCGGCAGGCAGACTTTCAACCACTGCGCCACCAGGGAAGCCCAATTTCCTGTTTTATAGCTGTTAGCAGATGCCTTATGTACTGAGGTGCTCCTATGCTGGATGTGTATATATTTATAATTGTTATATCTTCTTCTTGGATTGATCCCTTGATCATTATCTAGTGTCCTTCCTTGCCTCTTGTAACAGTACTTTAAAGTCTATTTTATCTGATATGAGTATTGCTACTCTAGCTTTCTTAGATTTCCATTTGCATGGAGTATCTTTTTCCATCCCTTCACTTTCAGTCTGTATGTGTCCCTAGGTCTGAAGTGGGTCTCTTGTAGACAGCATATATATGGGTCTTGTTTTTGTATCCATTCAGCGAGCCTGTGTCTTTTGGTTTGGAGCATTTAATCCATTCATGTTTAAGGTAATTATCAATATGTATGTTCCTATTATCATTTTCTTAATTGTTATGGGTTTGGTTTTGTAGGTCTTTTTCTTCTCTTGTGTTTCCCACTTAAAGAAGTTCCTTTAGCATTTGTTGTAGAGCTGGTTTGGTGGTGCTGAATTCTCTTAGCTTTTGCTTGTCTGTAAAGCTTTTGATTTCTCCATCGAATCTGAATGAGATCCTTCCCGGGTAGAGTAATCTTGGTTGTAGGTTCTTCCTTTTCATCACTTTAGGTATATCGTGCCACTCCCTTCTGGCTTGTAGAATTTCTGCTGAGAAATCAGCTGTTACCCTTATGGGAATTCCCTTGTATGTTATTTGTTGTTTTTCCCTTGTTGCTTTCAATAATTTTTCTTTGTCTTTAATTTTTGTCAGTTTGATTACTATGTGTCTCTGCATGTTTCTCCTTGAGTTTATCCTGCCTGGGACTCTCTGAACTTCCTGGACTTGGGTGGCTATTTCCTTTCCCATGTTAGGGAAGTTTTCGACTATAATCCCTTCAAATATTTTCTCGGGTCCTTTCTCTCTCTCTTCTCTTTCTGGGACTCCTATAATGCGAATGTTGTTGCATTTAGTTGTCCCAGAGGTCTCTTAGGCTGTCTTCATTTCTTTTCATTCTTTTTTCTTTATTCTGTTCCACAGCACTGAATTCCACCCTTCTGTCTTCCAGGTCACTTATCCATTCTTCTGCCTCAGTTATTCTGCTATTGATTCCTTCTAGTGTATTTTTCATTTCAGTTATTGTATTGTTCATCTCTGTTTGTTTGTTCTTTAATACTTCTAGGTGTTTGTTCTTTAATTCTTCTAGGTCTTTGTTAAATATTTCTGGCATCTTCTTGATTTTTGCCTCCATTCTTTTTTTGAGGTCCTGTGTCATCTTTAGTTGTTTTTCTGGGGTTTTATCCTGTTCCTTCATCTGGTACAAAGTCCTCTCCTTTTCATTTTGTCTATCTCTTTGTGAGTGTGGTTTTCCTTCCACAGGCTGCAGAATTGTAGTTCTTGCTTCTGCTGTCTGCCCTCTGGTGGATCTGGGCTGTCAACTCCTTTTCCTTGGGAATTTGGAGGCAATTTCCATTGTTCCCTGTCAGAGTTGCTGTTGAGAACTCTGTGCCATCCTGATTCTTGATCCTTTTTATGTGACATGTTTTTCCTTTCTGGAAACTTATGATCTTCTCTTTGCCCCAGTGTTCTGCTATTTGATGAGGGGTAAGTTTCTGTTATTATACAACAGGGTCCACAGAGTAGGCCAGGCCAGGTATACTTGCTGGATCCCTCCTAGGCCTTGAAAATGCAAGAAATATGAATATCTGTGCCCACTCCCCTGCATCATTACATAGTTGCAATGCAACTGCTCACATGTGATGTCTGGTCACTGTTATGCACCTGCAGGCAACATAGCATGATTGTAGTGATGGTGAGTTAGGCTGGGATTCAGACACTGCTAGTACAGACAACTCTGCCTCCCCTCCCAGATTCGTACTGGTTGATAGTCATGGGAGGTTTTATTGCGAAACTAAGAGAGAGAAGGGAGAACAGAGATGTTTAGTAGCAGTAGGGAGCTCAAGTTGTCTTGAGGAAAATGGTGAGTTTATATGGCATTGAAGTCTGTTCCCCTCAGACTCTTCAGGTCCCTGGGCAATGGGCCTGAGCCCTTAGGTTAGAGGGAGAGGTTCAAAGCTAAGCTGCCTTTAAGAAAGACTTTGTGAGGACTTCCCTGGTGATGCAGTGGTTAAGAATCCGCCTGCCAATGCAGGGGACATGGGTTCAAGCCCTGCTCCAGGAAGATCCCACATGTTGCGGAGCAACTAAGCCCGTGTGCCACAACTACTGATCCCGCACTCTAGAGCCCACAATCCACAACTACTGAGCCTGCATGCTGCAACTACTGAAGCCCGCGAGCCTAGAGCCCGTGCTCTGCAACAAGAGAAGCCACCACAGTGAGAAGCCTGTGCACCGCAACGAAGAGTAGCCCCAGCTCGCTGCAACCAGAGAAAGCCCGCATGCAGCAACGAAGACCCGACGCAACCAAACATAAATAAATAAATAAATTTTAAAAAAAGAAAAGAAAGACTTTGTGAGACTGCACACCAGTCATATGGGGCCCAGATGAAAATGTGTGACGGAGCTGGGGAGAGGCCATCCTCTCTGTCCTTGCAAGGAACCACCACTGATCACCTGGAGTCCTGAGAAATGCTATGGACAGCAAGACATAGTGCTGTTGACAGAGACACAGCTTTCTCACAGTGCGCTCCATCAGCAATGGAAAATCGAGGCTCTTCCTAAAGTCTCAGGTTGTGGAAATAGACAAATGGGAAGTGGAGCAGGAGAGGAGGGGCGTGTAGCTCAGCCTCAGAGCTCAAAGAGTTGGCTTATGGAGCAGATATACATTTGCAAGGCAGTGGATCTGCAATCCACTGCAAGGCAGGGGAAGCTTTTAAATAATCACAAGTTCTCTATACTGAGAAAAAAAATTGAGAGTTGGCTGAAGAGAGTTATTGAATAGACTATGAGTTCACTTGAGACCCTTAGTTCATTTACATGTGACAAATAGTACAGAGCTAGCAATAAAATGGAGAACCTAATTATCCAGCTTTTTTTTTCAATTTTTATTTTACATTGGAGTATAGTTGATTTACAATGTTGTGTTAGTTTCAGGTGTACAGAAAAGTGATTTCATTTTACATATACATATATCTATTTTTTTTCAGATTCTTTTCCCATATAGGTTATTATAAAGTATTGAGTAGAGTTCCCTGTGGTGTACTGTAGGTCCTTTTGGTTATCTCAGCTTTCTTGATGAAAGTCATTTATTGAGTATTACCCTGAATTGGTAAAGTGTCTGACCAGTGGATTAGAAACTACTTTATTTCAATATGTGACTCAGAAGATGTGATCTCTTAGCAAGAAGATATACTAATGATATTCTCCCATAGCAACAGTCCCAAAATATTCACCATACCATTTTTTTGGTAGTATTCTGGGCGTTTTACCACAGTGACTATTCTAATATAACAGTTTAAAAACAAGTTTCTATTTTGTACTTTTATTTATGTGAGTTGGGGTTTCAAAATATTCTGATATAAAGATCAAGAAGAGAAATCACCTGGCAGTTGAATATATGTGGTGTCAGGTCTCTTCAATTCATCCCAATTTTCTGAATTCCATAGGTATAATGCAACCAAACTGTATCCAGTAGCCACTGAGACAGAGAGGGAACTCTTCTCTCTGGCAGTAGCTAATGTGAAATAGTTTTATAACAAGATAACACAGTCAGATTATGGAATAGAGGGAACATTTTTGCAAGAATTGTCAAGGAAAAATTCAAGACTTCAAAAACAAATATATGTCCTTGGGGAGAGAAGAAGTTTGCTTTGGCCATATTCTCAGACCCTGGGATATGCATTCACTTTCCTCTGCTTTTTTTTTTTTGCCACGCCACCTAGGATCTTAATTCCCCGATCAGGGATCGAACCCATGCACCCTGTAATGGAAGCATGGAGTCCTAACCACTGGACTGCCAGGGAATTCTCTCCTCTGTTATTAATAATAATAATAATAGCAGCTAATACTTGATGTATCAGTTGGGATAGGCTCCGTTATGCCTGGGGGTAAACAAAATTCAGTGGCTTAACACAAAGAAAGCTAATTTCTTGCTCATGCTACATATCCTTTATGGGTTGGCAGCGGGCTCTCACTTATTAGCTACTCAGGAATTTAGGATAATAGAGCAACCACTGTTATGGACTGAATGTTTAAGTCCATAATTCCCCAAATTCATATGTTGAGATCTTGTCCCCTAACATGATTGTGTTAGGAAGTTCAGCCTTTGGAAATTGATTAGGTCATAAGGGTGGAGTCCTCATGAATGGGATTAGTGCCTTTATGAAGGGACCCCAGAGAGCTCTATAGCCCCTTCCACCATGTGAAGACACAGTGCTAAGTCCCCTGCTGTGAACCAGGAAGCGGGCTCTCACAGAATCTTTTGGTGCCTTGATCTTGTACTTCCCAGTCTCCAGAACTGTGAGAAATAAATTTCTGTTTATAAGCCACCCAGTCTATGGTATTCTGTTATGGTACTAAGACAACCACCATCTTGAACGTTGATGGTTTCCATGCCAGAGGGAAAAAGAATCTGAGACGTCTCAAAGCAGTAAATAAATGCTTCAGGCATGAAGTGACACATATCCTTTCTGCTCAAACTCATTGGCCACATCCAACCTTAAGAGGGCCATGAAATAAAACCCTACCACGCACCCAGAAGGCAGAAAGCCAGAGATACTTAGTGAAGAGCATTAATTGTCTATTGCTCACTGAGTGCCAAGAGCTATTCTAAATATATTACAGGCATTACCTCAGTTCAGCTTCACAAAAATCCTATGAAATAGGTGGATTTAATATCATTATCATACACATTTTACACAGAGAGGTTAAGTTACATGATAAAAGTCATACAGATAGTAAGTGGTAAAGCTCTTTTAAAGCTTTAAAAGATTTAAATCCAGTCATTCTGGTCCCATAGTCTGTGTGCTTAACCACCAGACTAGGCAATCTCTCTCTAGATGGGAAATTTTGAGAAGGATTGTCATAGATCATGGAGAGCCACTAAAGGGTTTTTAATCAGGAGAGCTAGTCAACCAGATTTGCCATTTAGAAAGCTCTCTCCAAAAAGTGGGGTCAAGGATCAAATTAACTAAGGTTAGACTATAAGGCAAGAAGGCTATTTGCATAGTGCAGGGATGAAGATGAGAATTTGAACAAAGGCACAATGATCACAATTAACTGGGTAATCTTGAGCCTTTCTTTCATCAACTTGAGACTCTGTTATATCATTTTTTGAAAAATGATTATGTTAATACCTATCCTGATGGGGTTTTCTGAGGATTATAATATATAACATAAGCAAAAACTCTGATAGTACTAAGGCTCTTGAATCATAGAGATCTAGGTTAAAAATCCCAGCTCTACTACTCCCTAGATGAAGGAGTTTATTTTTCTAACTCTCAGTTAGCTCATTTGTAAAATATGTGTTAAAATAAGAAAATTTAAGTAAGTTAAAGTAAGAAAAATTATTACAAATGGGATATAGGTTGAGAAAATTAGCTTAGGAGGAAGGCAGAATTCCTTCTAGAGAAAGAACTGAGAGTTTGTTTAGGAAAAATACCTTAATGAACTTTTTTGTTTATGAAAGTCAAATCTCCTCAGGCATGGCTTAGAAGGAAAGAGCTTTAGACAGAGAATCAAATTGTTTTGATTGATAAAGTAATAGAAAATTTTAGTTTTTCTCTGATGAAAGTTTTCAGGGCATCCTGATGTTTGGGGGAAAGTAAAGAGATGGAGGAGAGTTTGCCTAGAGATAAGATAACTCTGAGCATCTGGTCTTACCAGCTTCCCTGAACCATTCTTCCCATAACAGCAGTGACCTTTTAAAACCACTAATTGAATCATGTTATTCCCCTTCCCCCCAGGACAGTGCCTGATACTTAGAAGTTTCTCAGTAACAATCTGCTAAGCGAATGAATGAATGGAATGAGTGAACAAAAACATTTGCCAGATGGCAGGTGGGTCCCTAAAGAAAAGGACAGCCATTGAGAAATTCTGTACTTACTACACTCTGTAGTGAGGGTGGCTTTGGACAATGGTGTTTAATAATCATTTTAAAGTAGTTACCTCTTCTTTTACTGTAATTACCCCTCCTCTCCACCCCACCTCCCCAAATAACCTTCAGTAAAGGTCTGCTGCACAAAACTGCACTATTTTGGGAGGACTGAGGAATGAAACAAGAAAGTATCTAGGCACCAGGCAAAACAATGCCCAAAGATGTCAGTAATCACAAGAGGAGACCTAATGAATAGGGGGACCAGGAATTCGGCAGGAGCATGCATTCCAAGTGAGAGGTAACCAGAATCCTCTGAAAAGCTGGGGAGGTTGTGATGTCCTCTTATCCTGGGTTAGGAGGTTGGGCCCTTCTATTTGGCTGTTGAAGGAAAGAATAAGCTGGAGGACTTTGGAGTATTCACAACCACCACGTTACATAAGGATGGTAAATATTTAACTCGTAGAGAGGTTTTGGGATTATATTGGGATAATGCATATAAGGCGCTTAGCACAGCGCCTGGCACATAGTAAGAGCTCAGCTAATGTTAATTGTTGTTTCCCTTCGCTTGCCTCTACTCTCTCCACTCGCTTTCCTCCGGCTCCATTCATTCTTTTCCAAGGACATGCAGGGGCGGGCCCACTTCCCCCTCCGCCCCACCCAAGCTCCGCCCCTCACTTCTGCCCCGATTGGTTCCTGAGAGGCGGAGCGGAGGGAAGAGCCCAGTCCGAAGCGGTGGGGGCGGGGCGCATGCGCGGGCTGGGAGGGGTGGAGGAGGAGAGGAAGAGCTGCCGGAAGTAGGCGGCAGAGGTGGTGGCAGGGCTGGCAGCAGCTGCCAGGGAAACCGAGGCGCGGGACGCACGGCTCACAGACAGGCAGGCCTGGGAGTCGTCTCTGCGCCCGGCACGCAGGAGGCCTGAGCGCCCCCCTTGCCTGGGCTGAGGGTCCCTGCCTGGTCCGGCAGCGTCGTCGGGACCCGGGTCTTTCCCTAAGCCCGCCAGGGGGCGCCGCGCTGAGGGGCTGCAGAGTGGGGGGCGGGCGCGGCTGACCCGAGAAGGGGTGCCGGACCGGGCGGTGGGAGAGGGCTCTTCCCCGCTCAGGAGGCGCCCCTGGGCGGGGGACCAGGAGTCCTCACCTCTGGACTGAGGCAGGGGTTTCTGGGGGCGAGGAGGGCGCGTCGCCCTCTGCCCCCGCCGGCACCCTGGCCATGACGGGCAAATCGGTGAAGGACGTGGATCGGTACCAGGCGGTCCTAGCCAACCTGCTGCTGGAGGAGGATAACAAGTTTTGTGCGGACTGCCAGTCTAAAGGTAGCGCATCCCTCCTGGCGGGCGAGGGGTCCAGCCTCCGGGCAGCGCGGGGGAGGCGGCCTGTGTGGTGAGGGGGCGGTCTCTGGAGCTTAGGTGGCCCGAATCATCTAAATGGTAACGCGTGCTACCGTTGCTGATGAGGCTGCTAGGTGTTCTGCCGCGCCGGGATTGGTGTGGGGAGAGGTTGGGAGGGCGAGTGTGTGTGGTTGGGGGGTGGGGCGGTGGTGGTGTGGGTGGAAGTGGCGTGGTGTGTGCAGGTGAGAATGTCTGTATTTCAGGGCTCTGAATGAGTTCTGGGCCGACTGTCAGTCCAGAGGCAGCCCAGAGCTCGCAGCCTTCCGCTTGCGAAGCTGGGGGCGAACTGCGGTGGTGCGCGCTAGGGTGGGGGTGGGGGCGGGGAGAAGCGAGATGACGGGGAGGAAAACTGCTTAAATGATTTTTAAAGGTGGTGAGCGTCGCTGCCTGCTATTTGGTTAGTAGTTCCATCTGTCATTTTACAGCCTTGCTGAGATCTGACAGAGCGCTTAGGTGGCTTTCCTCTTTCTGGATGTGTGGAGGGGGAACTGCCTTATGCAGTGACACAGTGCGGACTTCTAGACAGCCTAGCCCTGGCTTGTGGAGTGTGTTGGAGGCCTGATGTGTGTGTGGTGGCAGAAACTAGCAGACTGTGTCTGTAGTGCAGGATTGGTTTAATCAGTGCGGAGGAGGAAGCAAGGGATACATCGAATTTGTTGCTTTCATGGCCATCACCCTTCTAAAGGTGAAATATGACCATTGTAGATTGGCAGAGCCATTTAGTCTTTGTTTTCTGTGCCCTCAAAGATTCATGATTTGATACAATTACAAATCAGTATGCTACGAAAGCTTGGTTATTAGTGAAATATTTGCACTCGAAATTGATAGATTATAAATATTTTGTTTCCTTATTTTCTTTCTGAATTCTTTGGAATATAAATTGGAGAAGTTGGGAAAATTCTTTTCCTTTTTGGTTTGGGTAGAAAGGGATATATTTTGGGAGCTATTGTTAATTTACTTTTGTTCATAATGCAGTGAATTTGCCTGGATTGTTTGCCATATAGCGTGTTGGGCGTATAGTACACAACAAAGGTTCAATTGTATTTATCAGTATCGAGAAAGGAAGTACATGCTTAATTGTACTTAATTACCTTTTATTTTAGAGAAGTAAGGTTTTGTTTTTATTTTTTGTTTTTATTTTTGGCTTAATTACCTTTTATTTTAATTCACTTAATTACCTTTTATTTTAGAGAAGTAAGGTTTTGTTTTTATTTTTTGTTTTTATTTTTGGCTGCGTTGGGTCTTCGTTGCTGCACGCGGGCTTTTCTCCGGTTGCGGCAAGCTGGGGCTACTCTTCGTTGCGGTGTGCGGGCTTCTCATTGTGGTGGCTTCTCTTGCTGGGAGCACGTTCTCTAGGCACGTGAGCTTCAGTAGTTGTGGCACACGGGCTCAGCATTTGTGGCTCGCGGGCTCTAGAGCGCAGCCTCAGTAGTTGTGGTGCACAGGCTTAGTTGCTCCATGGCATGTGGGATCTTCCCAGACCAGGGCTCGAACCCGTGTCCCCTGCATTGGCAGGCGGATTCTTAACCACTGCGCCACCAGGGAAGTCCGAGAAGTAACGTTATTTAAGGAGAACAGGAGACAGATACTTTAATTTGGACACCTCGTAGGATATTTTAGTACCTTTACCAATGGATAAATGACATGTGCCATTAGGAAAGCAGGTCCCCAGACTTCTCTCCTGAATTTTTGCATTGGCAATAATTCATTTTAAAAAGTACTTTAGAATCAATTTACATTGAGTAAGTTAATTTCTTATAGTTGACTCTTGTGAGATCTTGTGCTAGATCTATTGGAAGATTCGGTTTAAAATTTAAGAGTATATCTCTTGGTTTTACTCAAATTCCCTTGTGTCCTCAGTTGACAGATCTTAAGTCACAGTGAAGCAACCCACTGGAGTGAGCATGGCTACATTTGGGGAGTCAGATGCCATTCTGATGATTAGTACCACCCCATCCCCTATTTTGCATACCACTCTTATACTTACTCATATTCCTATAAAATATAACACATGGAAGAGAGGTTGATTCATCACTTCTTCCTCCAAATTTTCCGTTGCTCTTTATCAACAGAATTACTGGGGATCAGGTAATAAAACATTAGTCAATTCATTCTTAATGAGAGCTAGTAACTGCTGGTTTGTAAACTTTATTAACTGCTCTTGATAGTAGAATTCTGGTTTCTGAAACAATTTCTTTTCACAAATTAGCTTTACATTTTGGCTTGGTGGCTTCAGTGACTCGGCCATTGTATTAAAAAGGAGATGACAATGTGTCAGTCAGTCATCTTTCAGTTAAGACATTTGTTGTGGCCTCAGTTTATCCAGTTTGTGAATTAGCTAGCCCCTTCCACTCTTTCAACTCCTTTTACTCATTTTCCATCTCCTTTTTCCTGATTTTAGTTGTTGTAATCATCATGTGGACAAATGTCAGACCATGGAAGGAAGAGACACTTGAATCTGTAGATTAAGTTAGCTGTTAAGCTCTGGTAAAAATAAATAATAATAATACACTTAGTGGGAGGAGGAATTTTAAAGCTGTAAGCTAAAATAAGGTTTGTACTTGAGTATTTATCTGTAGGTCTCATGTCCTTTCTTCCTTAGAAAACTGAGAGCTTAATTGTATAGGACCTGGTGAGTGACTGCTTGCTAATCCATTAATAAAAAATCAGATGATGTAGCCCTGAACTGCAGACCTTTGAGCAGGTATTTTTGTAATGTTCCAAAATAACTCTGGCAATAAATCTTTTTTTAAAAAATCTTAAACTGATTTAAGAATGATATTATCTTTAGATATGTAATTTGAACATCAGAATAGAGAATAAACATGTGTTCTCTTTGTATACTACAAGTTTTGTTGGTCCTGGGGTTTTTTAACTCTCTTGAGCATAAGACTCACCAGTTTCCGGTACCTCTAATGCATTGAAATAATTTCTGTGTGGGAACGGAGGCTGCTTTGGTATTGCCTTTAAAAAAAATGCTGTGACTTGCTTTAGGCTGAAAGATGTGGTTTCATCACCCAAAACCCTTAAGTTATTGTGACCTTTAGGGTAAAATTTTGGACTGACTTAAGTTGTGGAAGAACAGAGGACAAACATACTGGAAATTTCAGATATGTTAATGGTTAATTCCATCTAGTTGAGGCCAGGTCCCGTTTTTGGATAGACCCTTGGTGGGGTTATACTGGTCTAGGGTTTAGTCTTTAGCTCTGCAGTTGCGTATTTTATCAGTGTGCCTGGAATAACCCCTAATCAACCTTGTCAAAGACTGGTTTAGGACTTCCCTGGTGGCACAGTGGTTAAGAATTTGCCTTCCAATGCAGGGGACACGGGTTTGAGCCCTGGTCCAGGAAGATCCCACATGCCGCGGAACAACAAAAGACTTGTTTAAACTGGACACTATCTTATTTACGATGAAAGGATCTACCTTTCTGATGACCTGAATACTTATATACACTGTTGGGACACTCCTTTCTCAGTATCAAGGTTAGTGAAAAATTGAGAGCTGTTTAATGAGCAAAGAATTAGAATGGAAGAAGTTTGATGGTCTTGAGGAATACTTACTTCTAACTGTGAAATACCACACGGAATTCTGGAGTCTGACAAAAACTTTGTAATACCTTTTTACTTCTCTGTTCTTCTGCTACATCCCATTTCTGAAATGTTTCACTTTGAATCACCTAACCATTGCCTTTGTGCCAACTCCCATTATGTATTCTTAAATTTCAATTCACTCTTTGCAAAACCACTTTCATGTGGTTCAAAATTCAAAAAGTTCAAAAGGGAATATGTACAGTGAAAAGTTGTGCTCCTGTCCCTGATCCCTTAGCCATCATTTTCCAGTGCTTCTGCAAGTTACCACTGTTAGTAATTTCTTATGTGACTTTTAAGAGATAGTATATGCATGGACAAAAAAACTACATTTAAATATATTTCTTTTCAGTGTTTTTATGCAAATAGTAGCATGTTACCCACAGTTCATGGCACCTGGCATTTTTCAGTCCACAGTATAACGTGGAGGGCATGGATAGTCCCTCTCCATGCACATTAAAGAGCGTCCCCATTCTTTCAGGGTATTAAGTTGAAAGATATGCGTAAGTGATTTGGAAACGGCTACTCACATTGAAGTCATCTTAGAAAGTGTCCTAGGCCCATCCATAGCACAGGTAGGCTCACCTTTCAGGTGGCAAAGAATCAGAGCTGTAGACTTTTGATGTTGGAACATACAGTTAAACTCCATTACTCTGATTATTTTAGCTTTGTGACCTTCAGCACACTACCTTTCTCAGTTTAATTTTCCTCATTTGAAAAATAAAAATGCGTCGTAAACTAAAGTGTTACACAAATGTAGGCATTATTTATTATTACCATTGCTGAACTTGTTTATTTTATCTTGATTTTATTCATTTCACTTTCAGACTTTATTCCCTTAAATACTCTAGTTACTGGAAGCCACAGTTAGAATGACTCACTGAATAACTCACCAAATAAAAAACCACCTAGTTTTTAAGCCAAAACCATTTCCTATAGGACTTTATGGTACCCTTGAGGATGGTCTCTGGATGTTTCCTGACTCTTCAAAGTTGTATGAAAGGTTAGACCAGGGAATCTTTCTGTAGACATTTTTTTTTAATATTAGTCCCAAATTTTAACTCTGGTAAATTAATCTCTAGCTTTGCTTTACTTTTGTTTTCTGTCAATAGCTAAATCATTGCTTGTTAAATATCATTCCTTAGAAATGAACTTTCCTATCAATTTCTAATTATTTTAGCTGTATCTGTGGCACCTCTTAAGAGGTTTTTTTAAATTGCATCAGATCTGGACAACAGAAGGAATTTTCCTTCCATCTCTAGTTGTTAAATACCCTTCTCCAGCCAAAATCAAATAACTTTCCGACTTTTTATAGTTAATGTACCTTAACTCTGACGGTTGTAGTCAGGTTGACACAGTTTTACTGAAAGTAATTTATAAAAGTCCCCATTAGGTTGTCTTTTTTTTTTTTCCATTTGAAACATGAATTATTTTATTTATATTACTCTTTAGTTCAACAAATTTTAACAATATTTAAAAATTATCTAAATTCATAAAAGTAGTTCATAAATTTCAACATTTAATTATTATGTACATACTAGGTTGTCTTTTAATATTAACTTGTTAAACCTGTTCCCTGGGAGATACTTTCCTATTCGTTCTCCTCGCCATTATCCAGTGGCAGTGGGATAGATAGAGCGTACAAAATGCCTTATCTTTTAAGAACTCTTTGCAAGCCTGAGAGTACAATCCCACACTATATATATTCATTCAGAAAATAGTTCTTAAGCACCTGCTTTGTGTCAGACACTGTACCAAGACATGTAGATTAAAAGATAGGGCCTTTGGTTTCAAGGATTTTATAGTCTAATGGGCAAGCAGATGTGTAAGCAGATACATGATGCAATGTAGTAATTATCATTGTAGGATTGTGTACAGGGAGAAATGAAAGCATTGAAGAAAGCAAGAAAGTCTGCCTAGGAAGTCATGGCTCAGAGAGTCAAGTAGGCTATGTCTTGAATGATAAGCATGACTTTGTCAGGTGAATTTAGGGCATTCCAGGCAGAGGAAGCAGAATGTGCAGTAGGCAAGATGTGCTGTGCCGTGTGTGTGTGTGTGTGTGTGTGTATGTGTATGTGTGTGTGTGAGATTCTTTAGTATATTCTCACTACATGTTGGGGATTGGCAAGGGATAAGGTAGGCAGAGACCCATAAGGTTAAAATCCTAGCTCTGTAGTTGACTTGCTGTATGGCATTGAGATTATGAATATGCTTTAGACTCCCTGTTGTGTAAGAAGCCCCTAGTATTGGAAGCCCACCTGCTACTCAAATGGAATTATAAATATTGCAAACATGCAATGTTCTCTAACTGCTGAGTAGTAAGGAATGTCTGAGTATTGTGCCCACTAGATCTCCATGGAAGTGTACCCTCATGGGTACATTAAACTATCTTAGAGAAGTCTAGTGAAATGTCAGCAGTAGATGTCATGCCATTTCTGGAGTTGATGACGTTGAATTTTGAGGCTGAGCGTGCTCTCATACTCAAGCAGTCTAAGAGTGTTGAATATTCGAGTGTGCCCTTGGTTGTTCAGTGTATAGGATGTGTAAACAGGCAGTTGCAGCCACATCTCTCAGTATACCTTTCAACAAATCTATTGCTTTTAAATAAATCAGAAAATTTCCTTCCTTCTGCATTTTTCATCTGATGTCATTATGGTATGTAGGTGGCAGCTTTCTTGGGCACAGTTGTCTATATTACTGTTCACCACATGAGTCATTGTCGGTTTCTGTTCTGCCTGAAAATTCCATCTTGGAAATAATGTCATGCAGCTGGAGACCACAACACGTTACTCATTATGAACATTGCAGCTGGCTTTGTATGTTATGTTGAAAGCTACCTGTGCCATAAGGAAGAGATAAAGTGACTTATTAAGTGGACTCAGACTCAATTCCTCCAAATGATATCCCCTGTGAAAAAGATGCCCAACAGGAATCTGCATAAAACACAAATGTGTTTTACATTCTAAGCATACAGTGCCTAACTTTTGTCATTGTGTCTGCTTAAATCCTTATCACAGTTATACTTCTGTTTGAGCAAGTGGCCAGTTTAAGTAGATACTAACTTTGAAGAAGTTCTGTGTTGGCCCCTGGAGTGTGACAGTTCAGCATACCACATTGAAAAGGTAGGAACCAAGTCTATGTAGAGTAGAACCCCTTAAAGTTAATTCACTTTTACCAAATTCCTCTATTGTTAAAGAAATATTCCTCTGCTAGTTAACTTCTTAAAATTGTAACTTGCTACAGTTAACACATCCACTAGAATGTAAGCTCCATGAGGGCAGGGGTTTTGTGCCTGTTTTGTTCACTATAGTATTCCTGGCACCTAGAACAATGGTTGGCACAGGTCAGGCTCTCAGTAAGTATTTGTTTGAACAGTATAAATCCTTTGTTTCTTATTAGAAGAAATCCTTTATATGTTATCTGAATGTTTGTGTAATTCTTAGGAAAGCTAAGTTTTAAAATGTATTTTAAAGGTAGGGACCCTTCAGAGAGAAACAGAAAGCACTGTAGGTAGTACAAGCAGAGGGAATTTAATATGGAATAGTTTCCATAGGTGATACAAGAGCCAAGAAGGTCAATGGGGTGGTGAGACAACCCAGAGATTGGCAACACCTGGGAGCTCCTAGGGCCCTAAGGAAATTAGAAGGTGCTGGTGTCACCAAAGGCTAGAAGCCTGAGCCATCTGCTGTGAGCTAGAAGCCTGGAAAGAAGAGCTGTCTGGTGGCAGCTGGAACTCGGACCAAGTAAGATAGAGAGCATTACCCTGGCTTCCCTCCTTCTCCTGCCTTTCCTCATCAGTGCCTCCCATTGGTGGAACTTACTCATAAATCAGTTGGCAAGGGAGCCTGGGGGATGTAGTTCCCTGTGATAGTGTAGAGCAAGGGGAGGATCCAAGCTGAGACAGGCAAAGGCACAAAGGCACTTAAATCTCCAAGATGTAATTCTTTCTCCTTGTAAGTAAACAGTTATTTTGGACAAGCAATAAGAAGGATTTTCAGGCAGATAACCTCTTGTGCTTCAAAAGGATCTAGGATCTTAACTGTTGCCAGAACAGTAATTAGTCCTGGGAAGTAATGTAACTTTGTATAGTCACGTAACAAGTAATGTAAGTTTTATATAGGCATTGCCTATATAATTAGGATGTGCGGATTCTGTGGGATCTGTATTTGACTTTTGGTCTCCACCAGGACAATTTATCGTTTGGTTACTCAGAAAATAAGTTCCCACCCTGTTAATTCTGGGAAGGCTTAAGCATGATGTGTATGCACTGAGCTTGTCCCATCTACAACTAAAAGCTTTGAGTAACAAAGTAACACTTAAGATGTACAAAGAGAGTTTTGAGGATTGCAGCCTTAAAACGTGGTACAGATTAGACTTTCCTTGATAGTTAAGGAAGTTTTCCTTGTGCCACGTATTTTTTTAAATAGTTTGATCGGTTTGCCTGTGCCACCCGCCTCCTGATTCAGTCCAGTTACCACTGGGTGAGAGAGGTAAGATCACTGGACATACTATCTTCTATACTGAACCTGAAAAATAAAAAATATTTTGTCTTATTTGGAAGGTTGCTGCTGCTCCATTTAAAGACAAAGCTTCTCAAGTTATGGCTACTAGTTTTCTCCTTGATTATAAAGTGTTTAATGAGTTACGTGATACAAGTTTAGCACTTTCTAGAAGTGCTTTTTTTGTCAATCAGGTCACCTGCCTTTGGGCGCCTGCCACGTTAATGGAATTGGTGGAACTAGGCCAACAAGGGTTTTCAGTGGAGTGTGAGTATGTTTGCTTTTAGGCTGTTATTTTCCACAGAAGCTATGGATAAGGAACCTTCATTGAGTAAAGTTACCAACGGTAAAAAAAAAAAAAAAAAAAAAAAAATTGCATAGGTTTCATTGTTTTTCTGTTTTCTCCAAAAATTAATTTCCTCTTAGCAGGTACTACTATAATTCACAGATGTGATTGAAATGTAATTTGGTATTGTAAAAAGCGTATCAGCCTGCTTCCCAGTGTACCAGTTGTTCCCATGCAGTCCATTTTACCTTAAGAGGTACATCTATGCGTTTTTGAAGCCTCATGTTTAATAACTACAATATTTCACTACTGTATTTGACTCTTCCATTTTCCAAACTTTCTCCTTCCCTACCCCACTCTTCTGGATCCTATATTTCCCCACAGGCTTTGTGGATGCTGGTCCATTGATGGCTGAACTGCAGGTCCCTTCCCAGTGAAAAACCCCAGAGATGAGCCAAATCTGCCTTCATCTGTGGCCATCCATCAGTGTAAGGTTGCCCTGGAGGTTGTCTTCAGTTTGTCCACCACTCGCCTTGACCCCCATGCTCCCTCCTGTGTGGCTGAAACGCCCTGGAATCCCACCTTTGTAACATATTGCTGGGATTTTATTATTGCTGCTCGTTTTCATTTTCAAGTAATGTTAAGTAGTTTTCTGACCATTTTTGTTGACCGTAGCCCTCTTTTCCCCATTTGTATATTTCCTATGGATATTCTGGTTTGATTTTTACATACCTGTAGGATATGGTTTATTTAGAAAGTACTGGACTTCATAAGCCCACTTGGAAAATGCTCTGTTGATCCTTATTTAATTTCAAGTCAAAACTTTCAAAAAGAAATGTCTTAATCGGAAACAATGAGAACTGGATCCCTCAGGCTTCATGTCATTTCTCCACACCCAAAAAACAAATGTGTAACTTTCTCATTTTATCATGTGTTGAAAATAGTAGAGCAAATACAGGAGGAAGAGAGACCTACTGTCAGCTGTAGCTGATAAGCCTGTCCCAGCACAGAGATGTGAGAAAATAGAGCACCTTTTCTTTTCCTCTATTGCAAATAGCCATACTGTCTTTCACAGCAGTTGCTAGTGATGGGAAGACCATAAATCCCCATGCCTCTGTCTCAGAGCTTATACCTTTAGATGTGAGTTTACATGTTAATCCTACAATGTTACTTCCTGAAGTGCACACGAAGTAAATTTTAACTTCTTCCTCTTTTCTTGTCTTAGTGGAAGTCCCCTCTGTGTGTGTGTGTATTTAGAAATGAGATCTCTAGTGTTTCAAGCCTTGAGTTAAAAACTTTGTCTTAATATTGTTTAGACGGTTTTTGTTCTAATGCCTTTGAAAAATAATTTCGTACAGAATTTTCCATGTGAACTGGTAATATCATATGCTGGTGAGGGAAGAGGCATTGGTGTCTTTTCTTGTTGATACTTTACCACTTGGGTTATAACTGACCCAAGCCCTCTGATGAGAAATAGGAAGGAAATTCCCTGTTCTTATCATGATGCTTGTGTTCAAAATAGCTGGCAACAACGGACCTAATGGAAACCAATTTGTGTGACGGCTGATTTGAAAAAGAAAGAAAGAAAAGATTCAGGCTCTTCTGCTGTGCTGAAAGCATTTTTATTGAAATAATAGCTGTAAGGACTGGGGACTTTGTCTCTCTGAAGGTAGATGTGAGGGGTTGGGTTGGAGAAACTGTTTCAGACCGAGGAGAATTTTGAGCAAAGGTCTTTCGTAGAGTGTGAGTGCTATTATTAACGTTACTAGCTTTTATGTGAGAGAAAGGAAGCATCATTAAATACAACATTGGAATCAGGAAGATTCCAAATCACCTCCTCTGAGCATTCTGACTTGGTGTTGAGCCTAGTCTGTGAATAGGCACCAGGCACAAGTGACTCAAATCAAGGGCAGAGTAGAAATAAGGCTCAGTTTCATTAGACTTCTTATGCATATAAGGGGAAAAAAGGGACTTCCTTGGCGGTTCAGTGGTTAAGACTCTTCGCTTCCACTGCAGGGGGCGGGGGTTTGATCCCCAGTCGTGGAACTAAGATCCCACATGCTGGATGACCAAAAAGAAAAAAGAAAAAAAAAAAATTTGTTACCATAGGAACAGACTCCCAGACCAGTTGTGCTTATTAGCTAAACATCATTAAATGCTTTTCTTTAAAGAACAAAAACTTTATTTTTTCTCATTATGAAAGTTATTCATATTTGTGATGAAAATCATTGGAAAGTATGAAAAAGTATGATGCAGAAGGTATTTCATATAATCCTTATCACCCATTTTTTATTTCAGCTTATACTATTAGAATTTTGTATCATTATTGTTTTGCTTAACATTTATCATAAGCATTTTTCGTGACATTAAAAACATTTAAATGCCTTTATTGTATTCCATTGTTTGAATATATCATTACTTAACTCTTGCCCAATTGTTGGACCCTTGGGTCTTAATTTTTCAGTGTTATAAGATAATGAGACATTGTGAATTTTTGTGCTGCTGTGAGACTAATGGGTTATTTATGTGTTCAGAGTTGAGTAGTTATGTGGGCCCTCTAATTTTAAGGAGTTGTCAGGGAGTCCTCTGGGTTGAGCCCATGTAGGGATGGCCTTGCCGTGGGGGCAATTCATTTTGAACTGCCTCATGGCAGTGGACATTTGAGACAAGGAGCACAGAGAGCTGGGGAGAATCCAGGCTTGACCGTAAGGAACAGATTTATGGGACATGATCACAGCAAGATGGGCCAAGATATATTCTTATATCTCACGTGCAATTTCCACGTTATATACTTGGTATGTGGAAATACCGTTGGGCCGTTGATCAGCATCTTATATTGTTCATACAGGCCTCCTTCACTTAAACTCAGTCCACTGAGAAGGAGGATTAGAAGCCCCACATTGGTAGAAAGGGGAATAACAGCTACTGTGTTTTGTTTTTGTTTTACAAAGCTTTCCTTAGACTGTGAATTCCATGAGGAGAGGGACTGAGTCCCGTGTTTTCCTGTTAGCTAAAGCACAGCATCGGGTACATAGTGTCTGTGTCTCCGTCGTGAACACTATTCTAGTTATGCGTGTTCAGATCATAATCTTGTTTAGTTTTTTGAAAGTCACCCTCATACTCTTAACTCAGAGATTTGAAGCTCTGTGACGTTGCAGGAAGCCGAGCAGGTGAATCTCAAGGTTGCTCCGTGGCAGTTGCTTCTGTGCACCATCTCTTTTGTGTGCTCTGGCATCTGTACCACCTTGAAAGCTGGAGCCAGTCACAGAGCTGGTATTCTGCCCTTTCCGTAGGAGGTCTCAGTGAGACACACCATTTTAGGGGAAATGGAGCAGGGAGTGTAAAACGGGAGGCTGAAATAGCAGTCCTTTAGCCTTTTTGTGGGCTGGGAGTAAATATTTAGACACTGTCCTCAGCTGCCATAGAGATTAATCATAACCTTGCAACACTTTTAGAAGCTCCCCTTGTTCCTGCTGGAACAGGTTTGTCTAATTTGAAGAACCTTACTTTGGCTCTTTTGAAGCCGCGATTTTTTTCCCCAAGAGACCTGCTCTGAGTTCCTCTGCGTAATGTCCCCTTTGCAGGAACTTTCTATCCACACGGCTGGCATCTTTGCGCCACCCACTTGCACCATACCTTCCGACCCGTACCTCATTATACCCAATTCTGAAACACCTGGCTTTTGAAACATGGTGAATATCTTCTTTTGAAAGGGCAAATCTCCACTTTTTGCTCTGCTCCCTTAAGCCAGGGCTGTTTTGATGACTAACATTCTGGGTGTCCCTGGACTAACCATCTGTATTTTGGTCCCAGAATTCATTTCTATTCTGCTGTTTCTGTAGCGATGAAAGTTCTCTAGCTTTTGGATACGGTTGTGATTCAGTTAAACTCTCACTGGTTTGCCATCTGTTTGCCATTGGTTGGGGCTCCTCTGATGTGTTGGGAAAGCTGCACACGGTCGTGGAAGGAAGAAGTTCACATGTCTGTGGTCTTGTACAAGAGTTCATTTGCTGACTCGGAAGGTTTTGTGTAAAGCCTCTCTCTGCCTGTGTGAAAAGCACGAGCTCCCCTTCAAACAAGTGAAAAATGAGTTCTGCCTGGCTTCTTGTTCTTCGCTCTCCTCCACTTCTGGGCTTCCTCTGAGGAAGAGGAACGTGGCTGCGAAGGGGTGTGGATGAGCCTTCACACACAAGCTCAGGCCTTGGGCTTTCCAGCAGCAGCGAATGTGTGTGTGAGAAGAGAAAAGAACCCCTGAAGAATAGGATATCAGTTTAGGGACTATTATTGAGCATCTGCTATGTATAACACACATTTGGGGTGTAGAAAGATGATTCTCATTCCAGTCCAGCTGATGATTTCTTCTATGAACTTGGGTAAATGACTTGACCTCCCCGGGCCTTAGATTCTCCAGCTGTGCTTGGACTAGATAATCCTTAAGGTTCTTTCCAGTTTGGGAATTCTGTATCAAAATGTTTATCTCTTTGTTACAGAACAAGAGAAACGGCTTTTCCACAGGATTGGCATATTCTTATGTCTCACATGCTTCAAACTAAGTGGCTTCAAGATGGTTTCTCAGCACTATTGATGTTTCGGATACTTCTTTGTTGAGAGGTTGTCCTGTGTAGGAGGTAAAGCAGCATCCTTGGCCTCACCTACTAGATGCCAGTAGCACCCCAACTTTCTGCCACTTGTGACAACTAAAAATGTCTCCAGACATTGACATTGCCACTTGTGGGGAAAATTGCTTCAGTTGAGAAGCACAGCTCTAAAGAAAGAAGAGTGGTACTGTTTGAATGTGGCTATTTTTAATATCTATTTTCATATTGGTCCTCTGCTGCTTATTACCTGTCCTGGGGTTGGAGGATGAAGAGCAATCTCATTGGTCAAGAGCTCTATCACCTTTCTTTGGTAGCTTCTTCTAAAGATATGCCTCCCCTCAGTGGGCAGGCTTACTTTGCATCTTCAGTATTTTTTTCAGAATATGAGAAGCTATTGGTTGTTGCAAAGAGGAAGCTAAGGCTTTAACGGGAAGTAACTTAAAAAACATAAAGAACTAAATGTCCCCAGGGAGTGAAGACAATAACTTCTAGAGAATCGAGTTAAACATCTGTTTCCTGAAGTGAGGTCACGAGTGATAGGAAATTAGTTTAATTATAATGTCAAGTTTTGAAATATCAGGTCCACCTGGCCAACTTTGAAATAATTGCCCAGCTGTTAGCTCAGCGATCCATCTCTACACACCTCCAACCCCCAGCCTGATGAAAGCCATTGAGGTAGTGATTGAAATGTTCTAGCTCTCTTATAAGATCTGGGTTTTATCCTTATTGCTTTTGCTACAAAATGTTGGTTTTATTTTATATTAAAATTTTTTTGAAGTATACTTAGTTTACAACATTGTGTTAGTTTCAGGTGTACAGCAAACTGATTCAGTTTTTTATATATATATATATATATATCCTTTCTCAGATTCTTTTCCATTATAGGTTATTAAAAAATATTGAATATAGTTCCCTGTGCTATACAGTAGGTCCTTGTTGTTTATCTATCTTATATATAGTAGTGTGTATATGTTAATCCCAGAGTCCTAATTTATCTCTCCCCCACCCCCAAAATGTTCTTTTTAGGTTGAATTACTTTACATTGTCCCCAGTGTCATCTTTTTCTTTTTTTTTTTTTTTTTGGTCATCATTTTCTCATCTCTTTTCAATCCACATTCTGGACTGGGTTGGGTGCAGAATGATGCTCTTTGCTGATTGGGGTAGAGTGTGTTCTATGAGCATCCTTGCTGGGATGCTCTGGGATCCCAGAGCCATGACTGAGACACTTGAGCCTGTGTCAGTCTCTATCCCTCAGTCCTGGCAGGCTCTGTGTTCTATTCCAGCTGAGCCTTTGCCGGAGTAATTGGCCACATGGAGCCTTCAAGCCAAACAATTGTTTGTACTGAGATAGTCTCACTGTTTGGCTCCTAATGAAATAATCTCCTTCCTGCCCCCAGTGAAAGCAGCTATTTTTTATTTCCTCCCTCCCCTTTTCAGAGAAGCCATGCCTCGGCTACCACTCTTCTCGCTTATTCATGAATGCTTTAAGCAGGGTCTTTGTGCAGAGGAAATTAGCTAGAGACAAAATATCCGAGCTAACCAGGATACAAGGAACATTAAGGACACCCTTCCTCCTAATTTTCTATGTAGGATATTTAAATCACCTTTGTGTGGTTTTCTGAGTAATAAGGGATTCAAACCTCAAGTCCACATAAGAAAAATACTCATTCTAGGTTTTTAAAAAGTATGCTAACTTAGGCAGTTGTTACCTAAAGGAGCTCACAGAATAAAAACAAATATAAAACCCAGCGACAGAACAAGCATAGCTGAGTGCCACCGGAGAATGACACAGTGCTGTGAGAGTCAGAAGAGGAAGGAAAAAAGGCTTGATGGAGACAGCAAGATTTTCACAAAATGAGGTTTTGAAAATGGAAGTAATAGCCCACGTAGAGCTATTTGTGAGCAATATTAAGTTGATCCAGAAAGTATAAGTAGTCCAGTTTTCCTTATTTGTCAAACCTGTGAACCTCCAAAACATGAATTCAGGAAAGAGAATCCACAGGTAGAGATAGAAAGTTGCCCAGGTGGCCCCAGTGTGTCCTGCTTCTCTTTCCCTCTTTGGGTGCTTCTTCTGGCTTTCATCGTATTGCTTGCTGCCTCTGCTCTAAAGCTCTGGCTCATATATAGACACAAATCACTTCCTTTGATTCTTTTCCCTTAGCCCTGTTAACACCATTCAGAACTTTGAGTACAAAGAGGGAACAAAAAAGGGAACTTATCACAAAATATATGAAACTAAAAAACAGCCACCCTTTTCTTTGAAGGTTTAACTTTTGATCCTACCTCGCTCGGCTTGTTCCCAGTCCCTGTTCTGTTTCAGAATCCTGAGGTCACGTGCCTTAGCTTCACAGGACCAGTGTAGATTCTTAGTTACCTTGCTTGATTTTTTTTTTTTTTCAGCACCAGGTCCTCCTGCATGTGAAAGGTACTGTCTAAGGATCCACCACCAGCAATTTTCTCTCTAGAGAACTTGACCCAGAGGATAAAGCCAAACTAGCCTTCTTGTGCTGCTGCGCACTTAGGGCTCTTTTACTCATTTCTCAGTGGATAGGCATCCAGGCCTCTTCCTGAGGTTACTGGCATAATCAGAGACCTCATCCTCCAGGCTGAACTCAAGATTCTCCAGAAAGAGAGGGGCTTCCCACTTGGAGGCCCAGCACTGTGTACCACAACTTTCATACTGATCTCTCATGGGAGCATTTATTTAACAAGAGCTATGAACATACTGGTTTTTTTTAGAAGGGAAAACTTTTATTTTGACTTCATAAAAATTTAAAACATTTAAACAGCAAAGCATTTGCTAAACAAAATAACAGAGGTTAAAGAGAAATTTAAAAACAAGAAACAAAAAATTGCAAAATGTCAATTCCCCTAATCTATGCATTTAGGGCTAAACCAATAAAAATAGTACTGAGATTAGCTGGGGATGTTGTTATTTAGTTTTTGTTTATTTTTAGATTGTTTTTAAAACCAATCAAAATTTATAGGGATAAATATTGTTACTTGTATAGATTTTTAATAACAGCTTGTTGCATTTCCTGTATTGTTTCAAATGCCTCCACCTGGTCACATCAAACTTCAATTGATGCTTTAAGTAATAGAGGATCTTTTATTGCAGCCAACGTATAGCAGGTATGCTGTCTAATTCTAGAGAGTCCAGTGAAGTGGAAATAATATATTCTTAAGCATTATATTAAACCCTATCTTAGGAATTATAGTAAAAGCAAATGTAGCATCAATTGAATAACAGCCATTAACTAAAGAGAGAAATCAAGAGGACGTTTAAAGACAGAAAACATTAGGCAGGTGTCCTACTATGCTTGTGGATATTTAGGAGGTGGCTGCTCTGGAATTAAACCTGGACATGACCCTGGGTCCCTCAGCCCTCACGGTTTGACCTCCTTCTTCCCTGGGAACCTGATGAGGGAGAGGGATTCCCTGACCCTCTTGCTGAATAGCAGGGCAGAGGAGCCCCTGGGGGAAAGCTGGAATTTAAACCCTGCTTTGGCCAATTTTGTCTCCTGTGACGATTTCTTTTCTTAGCTTGTTGAGCTTTCTCTCAGTCAACAGAAATGCCAGCCAACTTTGTTGAGGGTTTTTTCTCATGGGACATGATCCGTCTTTGATAGAAGGAAGTGTTTCTTTCCAATTCTCTCTCTAGGTCTTTGGCCAGCTTTCTGTAGGAGTTGCACTTGGGGAGTACACTGCTGATATTTTCGTACACTTTGGGAAGTTTCTTCTTTACTTCTAAGCAGTAAATTCCCTCCTTGATAAACTTTGTGCAAAGTTTCATTATATGTTCTTGATGTAGTTCAGTCACTATTTGAAGTTTCAGCTGAAGCTTTTGAATTTCACTTTCAAGCTGTGAATATTCAAATTGCAAAGAGGGTTGCTCAGTTTGGAAATTTCTCATTTGACTTGTAAGCTCCTTTTCATTTGATTGTCTTCAATAATTTTTTTTAAATTAATTAATTTATTTGTGGCTGCATTGGGTCTTCATCGCTGCGCCTGGGCTTTCTCTAGTTGCAGTGAGCAGGGGCTGCTCTTCGTTATGGTGTGCGGGCTTCTCATTGTGGTAGCTTCTCTTGTTGCGGAGCATGGGCTCTAGGTGCTCGGCTGCAGTAGTTGTGGCATGCGGGCTTCAGTAGTTGTGGCTCACGGGCTCTAGAGCGCAGGCTCAGTAGTTGTGGCACACGGGCTTAGTTGCTCCGCGTCACGTGGGATCTTCCTGGACCAGGGCGCGAACCCATGTTCTCTGCGTTGGCAGGCGGATTTTTAACCACTGTGCCACCAGGGAAGCCCATCTTCACATAATTTTTAAAATGTTCCTTGCTTTTCTTCTTCGAGCCTTTTTAAGGAAACATTTAAGTAACAGCATGGATGGGTTTCTTTGAATCGACTTCTGACTCATAGTCTAGGTGGTCTCCATTTTCTGATCCATTCTTTTTGTCTAATCCCAAATTGCCGTCATCCACATAATCTCTAAAGAGAGCAGGTAAATTTGTCCTCTCCAGCACAGTTTTTGTCGTAGATCTTTTTAGCTGGCTCTTTTTATGATTTACAACCTATTTCACCCGTGTAATTGAGTTTTCAAGCTTTTTTTTTCTTCACTTCCCACACTCTTTGCCCCCATCCTGCAGCTTCTCGGGAAAGCTATCCTAGGCTTTCCTGAAAATGAGTGTTTTCAACCATACCATCCATTCTTTCCCTCTGAAGTTGTTCTGCATTCTTCTGAGGCGCTTTTAGGGTGTTTTGGCACCAGTCACTAAGGGTTGGAGAGAGTTTGACATATCTTTGAGTAACCATGTATGTCCTTGAAGGCAAGCCACCATTCCTCCATGAAATGAAAGTTTAGGGGCTCACTTCTAGTTATTTTTCAAGAAAATCTACTGTGTTCTCAAGTAAAGAGGTGGACATGTTTAGATTATTACGTTTTGCCATACTCAGGGTTTGTAATGTCAGAGGACTGGCCTCTGCTGCAGGCATCAGCTTGTGTAATCAGTCTAATCTTCTCACTGACTTTATGAGATTCTTCAACCCGGGCAGAAGATGTTTCGGCTAGCTCTTTTCCCCTCTTTAAAATATATCAGCTCTCTACTATGAAAACAATCATAGCATCACATACCAGAACCTCCCAGGGAAACCCCAAGAGACTTGGGCCTCAGGCTTTTAGAGAGCACCGCCAGCAGTACTGCACAGCTGCTGCTCCAGGACTGGCTGGAAAGACACCTCTGTGGCAGTCAGAGGCCCTCTGTGTAGAATCAGGGACTCACCTTGTCCGGGAGTCCCTCAGTCTGCCTCTTGTTCCCAAATCAGAGAAAGGCCTCTGGGTGTCTGTGGGTGAGAGTCACCCTCTCAGATTTCTCTGTGTGGCTGGAACCTAGCAGCTGGCAGCTACACACACCGTTTTAGAGGAAGTGATGTCTTTGTTGGTGTATAGAAGTAAGAAGAGGAATAACAAGAATTGATTCTAGAAAGGCCCACATCATGGAAGAATTTAAGCCACACTTAGTTTGGAGTTCAGTTGACAGTGGGGGTCTAAATTACATGTCTTCAAATGGGGCAGTGACATCGTCAGCACATACCTTGGCAGAATGTCCTTTTCAGAGGCAAAAAAAAAAAAAAAAAAGGTCAAACTAGGACCTGGTCCTTTCCCTTCTGAAGTATTCTGGGAAATAGAGTTGAGTAATAAAGATACAGGTTGTTTGATTTGGCCGTCTTTATTACCAGAAACATCACCTAAGTATACATTAGTTACCGTCCACTGCTGGGATAGCCAGGAAGGAAGAGTTAGAGCCTAACCTGCAATAAATCTTTACCTTCCAATAATAAATAAGGCAAATAAGATTGATGTGGAGCTAAATTTACTAAAAGTTAATTGCCCTTCCTTCAGTCTTTTCAGAGTAGTTTAATTAATTTTAGAGATACAGTTATTATCTTTTAGCCCATAGCTTTGTGGCTAGCAGGGGTCAGGTAAATACCATGAGATATGTACAAGCATGTTACTGGACTAATTCAGAGCAAGTACCGGTTTTCCTAGGATTTAAAGGAAATGAATAGCCAGTGTATAGAGAAACTGAGAAAGCTGCTGCCCCCAGCAGTAGACATGTGCCTTGTTCTAGCGCTGGCCCTTTGGCTGTTTTATTGTTTTAGTTTTATTACTTTCTGTAGGCTTTTTAAAAATTGTATTTAATTTTCTCCACCACCACCCCTGCTCCAGAGCAGAGCAAGGTCAAGGCCAATCCATTGTCTGTAAGCACTGCTAACGGCAAGAGAAAGATTAACAATGTCTCCTCCTTTTTTCCCACTAGCCCCCATTCCACTTCCCTGTTGATTTCCTAGTGTTACAAGCTTTAATGTCATTAGAGAAAGACCATTTTATTTTATTTTAAAAAGAATTTATTTATTTATTGGCTGAGTTGGGTCTTCGTTGCTGCGCGCGGGCTTTCTCTAGTTGCGGCGAGCGGGGGCTACTCTTCATTGTGGTGCGGGGGCTTCTCCTTGCAGTGGCTTCTGTTGTTGCGGAGCACACGCGCTAGGCGCACAGGCTTCAGTAGCTGTGGCACTGGGGCTCAGTAGTTGTGGCACGCGGACCCTAGAGCGCAGGCTCAGTAGTTGTGGTGCACAGGCTTAGTTGCTCCATGGCATGTGGGATCTTCCCAGACCAGGGCTCGAACCCCTGTCCCCTGCACTGGCAGGCAGATTCTTAACCACTGTGCCACCAGGGAAGCCCCAAAGACCATTTTAAGTTATCTGCTGAAATGGGTTTAGATGTAGACTAACTAATTATTTCATCAGTGAGTGCTCAGCAGTGTTCTATTTCACTAACCACCTTTTTCTGGTTACCTGGTAGGAGGATAACGTTGCTTTGCTTTGTCTCCATGGATATCATAGCAGTTTGTTTGCTACATCTGTTCTGTCATTGACCTCCTGGATTAAGTTGGCTCAACTGGCTTGTATTTTAGTTGAGTGTAGAATAGCTGCTCTCTTCTTCTAGAATCTCCAAACCTCTATCTGTATCTTGCATTTTTTGTTATTTTATATAAATATGGGAGTAGTATAGAAGTAGCACCAGGAGGTAAAAATGGTAAGAAGGCAGATTAATGGGACTCAGTGTAAAGAAGGCATCTCTAGTATTCAATGCCATCCAACAGTAGAATGGCCTTCCTTTTGAAATGGTACATAACTGACTTAGTACCAGAGCTGTTTAGGGAGGAACCAGATAAAAGTATCTCAATGACTAATGAGAAGGTTAGACTCACCGACTTCTAATGTTCTTTCCACCTCTGATTTTTCAATTTTAAATTCCTTGGTGTAGTATTTACCTTTATTCTCTAATCAATCTCAGAAATCTTTCAATTTGTTTGGTCTCAAACATTTAAGAAGATAACTTTTAGGGCTTCCCTGGTGGCGCAGTGGTTGAGAGTCCGCCTGCCGATGCAGGGGACACGGGTTCGTGCCCCGGTCCGGGAAGATCCCACATGCCGCGGAGCGGCTGGGCCCGTGAGCCATGGCCGCTGAGCCTGCGCGTCCAGAGCCTGTGCTCCGCAATGGGAGAGGCCACGACAGTGAGAAGCCCGCGTACCGCAAAAAAAACAAAACAAAAAAAGATTGACTTCTGCTTTTTCAAATATACAAACGTGGACAGTGTCTCTTTTTGACAAAAGGAAACAACATTCTTACAAGATGTACCGGATGGAAAGGGACTTACTTCTCTTGCAGAGCGTACTCAGAGCAGAGGTTGATTGAGTAAGCTTTTATTTTGGCCTCATGGTTCCTTAAAATGTTTGTACTTACAGAGGTTCAAAGTTACTGTTTATTGTTATTTTGGAATAGGGAACTAGGTGAATTCTCTTTTGTGTAGATGGAAATAGGCTGATAAACATACCTCTTAGTAGCCCTGCTTAATTTCTCCAAGATGCCACTGGTGTTTATGTGTATTCTTCTTTGTAGTGAATCAAGGGTTGAAGGGATATAATGAGTGGAACTGAGGTACCTAGCGTTAGAATTGTTAAAATAAATACTGCTGCTTCTTTGCTTTGATTCTCGAATTTCATGCTGGAGTTAATGACAGGCCAAGTTCCGGAGAAATTTGCTTCTATTTTCAAATCAGAATGTGTTGATGGAGGTTCTTCCTTATGTGTCTATCACATTTAAACCAGCTTTCAGTGCCAATCATAGGCTCCATGAACTGAATTTGATTTCATGTTTTTAGACTCATCAAGATCTAACATCTTCAGGGAATTCCCTGGAGGTCCAATGGTTAGGGGTCCGTGCTTCCCCTGCAGGGGGCACAGGTTTGATCCCTGGTCAGGGAACTAAGGTCCTTTATGACTCATGATGTGGCCAAAAAAAAAAAAAAAAAAAGACCTAACATCTTCATAGATTATTTCACGTTGTACCTTCAGAACCACTGAATTTCAAGCAGGAAGGGACATGAAAATTTCCTACAAATCAGCCAGTAGAACAATGGTACTAGAAGGGACTTTACAGCTCATGGTTTACCCCACCCACTGTGCAGGGATCATTTCTCCACCATCCCTGAGAGTTGATCATCCAGCCTTTTCTTGAACATTTGCACTTACTGGGATTCCACTGTTTTTGGATATGCTGCATTTGTTTTCACGCAACCTTAATTATGAGTTAGGAAATTCTTCCCCGGAGTGTGCCCAAATCAACTTCTACTCACTGGTGCTAGTTATGCCTTTGGAGCCTCACCAAAGTAACCTAATCCCTTTTCTGGGTAATATCTTTGCCTTGAAAGTGTTTGAAAAGTTCTTCTCCCTTCATTTTACAAGACAGAAAAAAAATTGTATGCTTTTTATCTTGTTAATTGATGACTTCATTTAACAAATACTTACTTTGTATGTACTACTTGCAAGTATGGTGGTAAATGTTTGGGATAAATGATGAAGGGACAAGGTCCTTGCCTTCCAGAGCTGATAGTCTATTTAGGGCAAGAAAGTTTCGTAAGCAACTAATTGTGATAAGATATTAAGTATTGGAAGAGCAAAGCAGGCAATGGACTCTTAGCCATAGCAAAGGTCAAGATTTATTCCCTTGATGGCCTCACAGAAAGAGGTGACATTGGACTAGATTTTGAAGTTTTCGAGCAGGGAATGGAGGAGAAAGCCATTTCAGGTAGGAAGAAGGTGTAGGCAAAGAGGCGTGAGTCATGACATTTTTCAGAATGATGACTTGCTCATCCTGTGTAAAGCACTGGGCTCTTAAAGGGCTTTATTATCATGCTAAGGAGTTTCAACTTATCTTTCAGCCAGTAAGGAGCCATGGATGGCTCTGTTGTTTTGTTTTTAAAATACCTGTACTGTTTTTTCTCATTACAGAAGTAATGCAAGTTCATTGCAAACAATTAGGAGAGTATGTTAAAAAATAGGAAAATAAATATTTCACAGTCCCACTACCCAGAAATAATAGCTTTTAATATTTTACATATATTCTTCTAGACATTTTTTTCTGTGCATACATATATATTTATTCACATTCTTAAACAAAAATGATTTGATTTCTTCTGTTTATACTGTTTAAAATTGTATTTTATAATTAATATAACATGGACATGTTTCTATATTAAATAAAGAGCTACAATTTTCTTTTCCCTAACTGAGTAGTGATATCATAGTTCTTTTATGGAATCTGTTGATGTTTTTTGTTGGAACATTAATATATTACTGAACATTCTTAATATATTTCTTTGTGTACTTGACCTGTTGTTTCCCTGATGAATTCTTACAGCAGGGGTGGGTGGTGTTCAAAGGATTTACTTACTTTCAATTATTATTATTTTTATTTATATTTTTTTGCGGTACGCGGGCCTCTCACTGTTGTGGCCTCTCGCGCTGCGGAGCACAGGCTCCGGACACACAGGCTTAGCGGCCATGGCTCACGGGCCCAGCCGCTCCGCGGCATGTGGGATCTTCCCGGACCGGGGCACGAACCCGTGTCCCCTGCATCGGCAGGCGGACTCTCAACCACTGCGCCACCAGGGAAGCCCTCAATTAATTTTTAAACAAATTTTGCCTCCCTGCTGTGTGCGAGGAACTGTGCTGTGTCCTGGGAATGTAACAGTGAACATCACAGATCTGCCTGCTCTTGTGGCACTTATAGTTTAGTGGAAAAGACATGTTCAGCGATCACATAAATAAATATATGATAAAATATGGTACAACTTAGAAAGAAAAAGTAAAGGGTAAAATAAGTGAAAGTCTATAACCTTTGAAAAGTCCTTATTTTTAGAGGTATATACCAAAGTATATACAGATTGCATGGTATGATATTTGGGATTTGCTTCAAAATATTCCAAGGTTGGGAGTTGAGTGTGTGGGAGTATAGCTGAAGTAAGATTGGCCAGAGGTTGATAATTGCTGAAGCTGCTGGTTAATTATGCTCCGCTTTTGTGTGTTTGAAATTTTCCATAACGAAATGTAAAAACCAGAAGAAAAGATGGAAGAGAGAATATAATCTGGTTTAGATTGGGGGACCAAGGAAAGGCTCCTTTGAGGAAGAAGCTTTTCAGCTGAGACCTTCATGATATATAGGAGTTGACCAGGCTACAAGGGGTGGATAGTGGTTGGGGAAGAAGCTCTTTAGGCAGTGAGAGCAGCGTGTACAAAGGCCAGAAGCCCTAAGTAAAGAACATGTTGGTGTTTTGAGGAAACGAAAGAAGGCTGGCGTGATTGGAGTTGAGAAGCTGGGGAAGTAGCCATGGGCCAGATCATATAAGACCTTGGAGACCACGTTAAGGATTTTGTTCTTTAATCCAACAGTGACAGAAGGCAGGCTTCCCTAGAAAGGTTTTAAGCAGCTGAGTGACAAGGTCACTTTTGCTTCTTTAAGAGCTCAAGCTGACCGTTTTGCAGAGAATGGTTTTGGTTTGGTGTTGGAGGAGAAGGGAATGTAAAAGCGGAGAGAGACATTAATTAGGAGGTTATCGCACTAGTCCAAGAGATCTGGTGCGTTTGGATTAGAGAAATAGTGTTGCAGATGGAGAGAGGAGATACTGATTTGAGAGATATTTGGTCTTGGTGATGGTGTAGATATGGCGATTGAAGAAGAGAGGTATAAAAAGTGATGTATAGGGCTTCCCTGGTGGTGCAGTGGTTGAGAGTCTGCCTGCCGATGCAGGGGACACGGGTTCGTGCCCCAGTCTGGGAAGATCCCACATGCCGCGGAGTGGCTGGGCCCGTGAGCCATGGCCGCTGAGCCTGCGCGTCCGGAGCCTGTGCTCCGCAACGCGAGAGGCCACAACAGTGAGAGGCCCGCGTACCGCAGGAAAAAAAAAAAAAAAAGAAAGAAAATGATGTATAAATTTCTGACTGCTGCGTTTGAACGGATGGAGGTGTAATTGATTAAGATGGAGAAGAATGGAGGAAGAACAGGTTTTGTGGCAAGAGATTGAGAGTTCAGTTTGGAATATGCCATTCAGAAAATTAGCACCAATTTACATTTTCACCTCTATATTTGAGACTACATGAAAAGTTTACATTTGGGGGCCTGATCTGTACAGATTTGTGTTTTGGAGAGATTATTCTGGTGGGAGTTTGTTTAGTTGTTACTCTGTGAGCTCTTTGAAATAGGGGATCTCATCTTTATCGTCTCTGCCTTTGTATTCCTGGTACCTAGCAGGCAGAGTGCTTGGCACATAGTAGGTACTCAATAAATAATATTAAAAGAATGAATGCTTAATACAACATTGTAAATTAACTATATTTCAATAAAAATTTTTAAAGAAGAGCTAACAAAAAAATCTTACGCCCATTTTAAAAAAATGAATGCTTATAGGTGAGCTATGAGAAGGTCTAGGTAGAAATGGATAGATTCTGGGAAAGTTTCCAAGGTAGATTCAACAGGACTTGGATGGAAGATGGAAGAGAATTTCTCTCCCTTTCTTGACCCTTCCTGCTGAAGAGTTTTTCAACAGCTCCAAGATGCTGGCAGGTCTAACTTATGGGTATCCATTGATTTAGCAATGTTTTTTTTTTCCCCCTTAACATTTATTTTTTGGAACTCCATAGGTTAGAGATCAACAAGTTGTAATTATTATAATAGTAGGTTCAAGCTATCTGTAACTCTAGTTCTTTTCTCTCTGCTGATTTCTCAAGCCCAGAACCCTCCTAGGCCTAGTAGCTCTGGTGATGGGGGAAGTTTCAGCAGCAAGAAGAATTTGCAGCTGGGCATCAGTAGTTAACTCGGTTATGCAGAAGCCATCCAGTAGTTGAATGTAAATTGGATTTATTTACATGCTTTCCATTTTACAAATGGAGAAATAAGCCCTGGAGAATCTTGTCAAAAGGCGTGTAACTAGGCAGTATAAGCCCAGATTTCCCTGATACTGGGCTGGTACTTACTAGAGCTGATTTCTTGGCAGATTAGCCAAATCCATATACTTTCTTCATTTTTACTGATCCCTCATTGCAGAGTGATTATTTATTAATTTTAATATTGCTTAATGCTTCCTGAGCCTGCTTGTAGGCCCCTGATGAATATGTTCACTTAGCCATGACCTTGCTCTTATGTTGTGCTAATCACTACCAGTTTATATCGCCGTCTATCATCCTCTTTGCTTTCAGAATGGTTTGAAACATTGCCTCTCAGAGTCTCTTTCCATTTTCAACTTCAAAATGGTATCTTTTATATTTTCTCCCTGGTTGCCATGGCCAATGTGTATGGAACAATTGGATTATCTTTGCATGTATCCCATGTTTAAGTAGGCTGGCCTTGTAGCAACAGTACCAGGTACTGTGGAATCCAGGCACATCAGATGGCTGTCAGCTTCCCACCTTCCTCTGTGTGTGCAGTGGAGGCGTGTATGGACACCAGGGCAGGGTGGGGGCGTATAACAGAAAAGGGGAACAGCTGGGGGTTTAAGTAGTATATTCTCAAGGAATATTTTGAGGGAGATAAAAGAAGCTGCTTAAAATTTCATGTTTTCTAGAAGACTTTGAAATTGTATCAAGGGTAAGTTTCTTTCTGCTCTTCAGTCCGTTGATTTTGATTCTGACGTTTTAGGACTAGAACTCACATTCCTGTCTAACAAGCAGCATTCTGTGGTGTTGCATAGTGTTGGCTTATACATATGAATTCATTAACATGCCCTTTTCGGACTTCCCTGGTGGCGCAGTGGTTAAGAATCCACCTGCCAATGCAGGGGACACGGGTTCGAGACCTGGTCGGGGAAGATCCCACATACCACGGAGCAACTAATCCCGTGCACCACAACTACTGAGCCTGCACTCTAGAGCCCGCGAGCCACAACTACTGAGCCCACATGCCACAACTACTGAAGCCCGCATGCCTAGAGCCTGTGCTCTGCAACAAAGAGAAGCCACTGCAATGAGAAGCCCATGCACCGCAACGAAAAGTAGCCCCCACTCACCGCAACTAGAGAAAGCCTGGGCGCAACAATGAAGACCCAACACAGCCAAAAATAAATTAATTAATTAAAAAACAAAACAAAACATGCTCTTATCATGAAGGAGATGAATGGAAAATGGGTTCCAGTAATCTCATTCTATGCCATGTTTTTATATGTAGCTCTCTTTTATTATTACCCCTCCATATTCTCAGCACTGTGAGGTGAATATTATTGTGCACATTTTGTAGATGAGGAAACGGGTTTAGGAAGCTTAAGTATCTCTCTGAAGGTCACACAGCTAATCATTGATGAAGCTGACCTTCGAAATGTAAGTTTTTTTCTGGCTGCAAAGATTATGCTTTTAATAACAACACCATTTTCCCATATTTTCAGCCATAGAAGTATCTCTCCTGTGTTTTCCCTTTCTCCAATTTCAGAATCCTTTATGGAGCGTGCAGTTATTGATTAATAAATCTAGTGGCTTAAAACTAAAGGAGGCTGAGTGTCTGAGATAGAATTGTCCGTGTTTCACTGGGAAAAGGTTTTAAGAGGGATGTGGGAGGGGGAGCAGAGAAGGCTTCCTCTGACCTTTCATGACCTTTCATTGCCTATGTTTCTATACTGAGGCCTTGTTAGTGGCTCCAGAATATCAGGATTTAGTCTTGTATTCCTCCAAGGCAAAGAGACGTTAAATACTCTGGAACGGGATCTGGAGAAATTCCACAGTTGTGACAGTAGCTTAGATGTTTGGGAATCACCTTCTCCAGACTTAGGGTCAGGAAGCAAATAGCATAACATTCCACAGGTAACTTTTTACTTTTTTAATTTTTAATTTTATTTTTGGCTGCGTTGGGTCTTTGTTGCTGAGCACGGGCTTTCTGTAGTTACAGTGAACAGGGGCTACTCTTCATTGCGGTGCGCGGGCTTCTCACTGCAGTGGCTTCTCTTGTTGTGGAGCATGGGCTCTAGGCGTGTGGCCTTCAGTAGTTGTGGCTCGCGGGCTCTAGAGCGCAGGCTCAGTAGTTGCGGCACACGGGCTTAGTTGCTTCCCGGACCAGGGATCGAACCCATGTCACCTGCATTGGCAGGCAGATTCTTAACCACTGCACCACCAGGGAAGTCCCACAGCTACCTTTTAATTAGTGTTTTTGGCTTCTGATTTTGTTAGCAAGCAAATATAATGTAACTATCTTATGAGTTCTAGAATCTCGAGCAAAGGGAAAATGGTAAAGAAACATGAAATATTAACTTTTGGTCCCATTTTAAATCCTGTATAATTTAGATTTTATCTGAGTTCCTTTATGAAAACTGTAACCCAAAATAGACATACAGCATGCTAAGGAACCTCATTCACATCTATTTAGGTTTTCTGTTTTGTGTTTATGTTAACTCCCACTGGAAGAAGTGTGTGGATCATTTGTGTGTTTATTGGCTACATAGCAGATCTACTGTGCAAATCTGGGGATTTGAAGGGACTGAAGGTCTTTTTAGAAGACAAATCTGAGCCTAGCAAGATTAGAGCAGTAAGAGGGTATTGGGATAAAATTTGAGGCAGAGAACACCACCTGGTGGTTATAAGGAGGACTTGAGCCTTCTGTATTTGTAGTTTTTGCCATAGTATCAGTAATATCTTTGTCCAAAAATTACATTCTTACTTATAGTAATTGCAGATTCAAATTTCTAAGAATAATTTTCTGCCATATGATTTTAGCATTCCCTTATTAAAACTGCTGCCAAAACCCTTAGACCAACCAAACTATTATCTGTGTCCAGCAAAATTGAAACCTCATGTCCTTTGTTGCTCCAAATGCAGGTCCTCTTTATCTCTGTAGAAAATCAATTAGTGTCTTTTCACCTCTTTATCAAAACCTCTAACTTTGACATCATCCTTCTTTATGTGGTAAATTTCTGCTTAGTGGAATGATGGCAGAGGAAATATTAGTGATTTTTCAGCAGGTGTTTGGCAGGCGTCATATAAAAGTAAGTCAGTTTCATCCTGTATAAAAATTATGAAGAAGAGTTTGAAAATTTCCCAGAGTGATTATTAGGGTGAGCAAAGTTGGCAGGGGATGGGAGATTATGTAACAGAATTTTACTGAAATACATATCTGAGATTTCTTTTTTATTGCTATAAGTGTCTTTATTATTTGACAATTGTGAATCTAAATAATTCTGTAGTTGGGTAAAGTAGGGACATCAGCCCGAGGGGAAAGGATCCTAGTAAGTGAATCTGGATGCATATTTTATAGGCCTGGTTGGGAGGGGAAGATAAACAAAGTTTTAAATTTCAGGCTGAGCCTTGAGCTGGCATGGCATGTCTGTATCTTTTTTCCTGGTAGGAAAACTGAATCCAGGTCTCACTACCATTGAAATGTTTCTTGAGGGAGGGCTGTTCGTGTAAGATACTAAATAGAATGTGACATGACTTCCCATTGTTCTCCTGGGATTTTTAAAAACCATGAGTAACAGTATTATAATATTTGCATTTCAACACTTATATTATCAGATACTGTAAAAAGCTGCTCCCTAGTCAAATGCCCACACATTATATAATCCCATTTATATAAATGTCCAGAATTGGCAGATCTACAGAGACAGAAAGTAGATTTGTGGTTGCCTGGGTCTGGGGTGGGGGGAAGTTGGGAGGAAATGGGGACTGCTTGCTAATGGGGTTGAGATTTCTTTTTGGGGTGTACACCATCACCAGAATTAGATAGTGGTGATGGTGTACCACTGTCTGAGAATACTAAAAACCACTGTGTTGTACACTTAAAAAAATTTAAACTTAAAGAAAGCTGATTCTTGGAGGAATGAACAAAACCAGTTTTTTAAAGAAAGGTGATTATGGGAATTCCCTGGCAGTCCAGTGGGTAGGACTCAGCACTTTCACTGCCAGGGCCTAGGTTCAATCCCTGGTTGGGGAACTAAGATCCTGCAAGCTGCACAGCACAGCCAAAAAAATTAAAATAAAATCTAAAAAAAAGTTTTTTAAAGATGATTGTGGTAACAGTTCTCTCACTTATGTTCTAGCAGAAATGTTGTCTGATAACCTAAATATTCCACTTTGGGTCTTGAATGTTGTTTTAACTGGTACTTTATTGCCCTGTTCCTGACCTTCACAGGACCACGATGGGCCTCCTGGAACATTGGTGTGTTCATCTGCATTCGATGTGCTGGAATCCACAGGAATCTCGGGGTGCACATATCCAGGGTAAAATCAGTTAACCTCGACCAGTGGACTCAGGAACAGATCCAGGTATTTACATAGCCCAAGAGTGAGTCAACTGCTCCCATATTTCCATGTAAAAGTAGTTCCGGATGAATTTCAGTCAAACTGGGCATAAAGGTGAAGGTAAAGGACAGTTTAGTTGTTAAACACGTATGTCACATTTAACATTTTTAATCTTTGTATTTAAGACACAGGTTATTCTACTTATATTTTGCTTCCTTCAAAGCACTAATAGTCTATGGACTAGGACCCCATGGATCCGTGAAGGTATAAAGGGGGATCTTTGGATTATTTTCTAAGGGCCTTGGCATTTGCAGATCTAACATTTATAGTTTTAGATACTCACTTAAAAGAAGAAAACCCTCCAACACATAGACTTATAATAGTGTTTTATTGCAGAAATGCATATATGAATCTTGCTTGCTGTTAGGTTGGTGGGCTGGGCATGAGACACTTAAGTTAGTGAGTCCAGCCTGGCCCAAGAGCTGCACCTCGATGTGGCTTCATTGTTCTATATTCTCTTCCTGCATTGAAACTTGTTAAAGTAATTTAAAAAAAAAAATTTTTTTTTTCCTTTGTTTTGGGGGAAAGAAGCTCCAAACAAAACGAGTTGCTAAAGTTGGTGTTAGAAATAAGAGGTTATTCCTAATAGAAAATGGCTTTAGAAGTTACTTTAGATTATTTTTATGGATTCACTAAAGGACTAAAAGGTTAGTTATATTTTCCAGTTACACTTTACTGTATCTTATGAAGGAAATTACATGCCATGGAGGTATTTGGAAATTTGAAGATTTTTTAAAATCTTGGAATTTCTCTCTCACAAGTGTTAAAGAGTCTTTCAAAAGCCTAATGAGAAGCACATTTATTGGTACTACAACGGAATAGGTTAATTACTGCTATAAACTCAGAATTGTAGTTGTTCCTGATTATTGCCTGCCTGATTAGGCACTGATTATTGCCTGCCAAGTAGACATTTTGATTGGCAGCTATGTCTTGGACTTTCACATGGGATCTTGAATTATTATTGAATTAAATGTATCCTGTCAGACAAATCTTTCAATAAAAGGAGGAGGGGTGGCAGGAAAGACAGCTGTGAAAGTAAATGGTTGGGAGTAGAGCAGAGAGAATCATGGATTGGAAACCAGAAGACAGGCTTAAATCTCGGTTCTCCCACTCCCTAGGTTGGTTCTTCAATTGTAAAATGGTACAATTGGGTGAGAAGTTTTTCAGTTCTTTCCTGATGTGACATTCCTTGTTTCCACATCTTTTTTATTGCAGTGCATGCAAGAGATGGGGAATGGAAAGGCAAACCGACTTTATGAAGCCTACCTGCCTGAGACCTTTCGGCGACCTCAAATAGACCCGTATCTTTTCTGGAGCAACTCAGAAGGCTGAGTGGTTTTTTTGGTGTTTTGGGAGAGTCACACAAGACTCAGAACCCATGATCTGACTGGGCCATATTTATATGTGGATTAGTCGAAGTCTGGCTTTTCCTCTCTCCAGCAACCAAGACACACAGGAAGTCCACATATACTGTCTAACGTCAGAATGGTGGTGTCACGTGGGGAAAACTGTTCAGGAATTAAGACTGCAGTGGTTCACTGTGAATTCTTCCATAAAGTGACATCTCTAATAATTTTTGGATCTCTGAAACCATTGTTTGATAAAAAGAATATTTATTGTGCTATGTTGAGTTAGCAAAACAACCATTCATTTTTAACACCCTTTTATGTCCTAGCTCAAAGAATTAACTGTTGTTGACCAGTTAATCCATAACTTTCTTCCCCCATCCCCTCAAAAGGAGATAGCACCCAGCTCACAAAACCAAACCCCCTGAACACAGTGCTTCTCAAAATGTGATTTGTAGACCATCTTGTTAGAGTTTGCTTTTGGTGGGTGCAGGTGGAACCTGTTAAATGCAGATTTGGGGCCCTCAGAGGATCCACTGATCAGAATCTGGCAGTGGGGCACAAGAGGTTATAAGGGGCACTCGGGTGCCTTTGTTTAAGACTTGTTGACTGAAGGACTTTAAAATAGATAACTGACTGCTTTACCTGTATTCTAGAACAGCCACAGGCTCCACTGATGTCAAAATGAAGATTGATCCCATTTTCTGCTATCATTACTCTGAAGGAAAATCCTAGGAAATGGTGATTCCCTGCAGTAACCACGAAGGAGGCATTTAAAGGTTTTGGTCAGGGAAACCCCACGTGAAGAGACAGGAGCCATATGGGGAAACCAGGCAGGAGGGAGAGAGGAGAACAATGTTCCATGAGATACAAATTGACCTTTTATAGTCATTCCATGAGAAAGATTTGTTTGATTTATCCTTAATAAGCTTTTTGCAGAGCTGTCGAGGGATTTATTCGAGATAAATATGAGAAGAAGAAATACATGGACCGAAGTCTGGACATCAATGCCTTTAGGGTTGGTTGTAAATCTTTCAAGTTTTGTTCATAATAAGTAATTTGCTTATTAATCAGCCCAGGTGGGAATTTGAAGAACAGCTACCAAAATACTCTAAGTCCATAAAGAAAAAAAAAAGCCAGCTATAGAATCAAGACCATGAGGTATCATGGAGCAAACTTTTGCCGCAGGGATGGACCAACCACCAGTGAATTCTTTACCATGATTTGGATTTAGGTGTTAGTGATTCCCAGTTCCAAATTCTTCAAATGGACATGTTGGGCATACTAGACCAAACAGAATAATATGTGTGTGTATGTATATACACGTGTGTCTGTGTGTGTGTGTGTGTGTGTGCGTGCATTTTTTTGCTGTAAATGCCGTCAACAAAATTAGGTGTAATTAAAGCACCAGAGTTTCCTTCAGTTTGACCAGCATATTATTTCCAGTGTGTCGACAGACTGCCAATGGGACCCTTGTTCTTGAGAGGGGGTTTTAGGAGACTCCCAGTCGCCAAGTACACTTTTCATCCTAGGCGTGTAGTTAGAATCTGAAATACAGTGTATGATAACTGGACAAGTATAACATATGGGAGGAAATACAACACGGTTTCTGGAAGAAGAAAATATGCCTGACTAATGACAACTAGAGTGGAACCAATCAATATGACTATTTAGACCTTCAAAAAGCCTTTGACAAGACTCTATAGTAAATTTGCCTTGGAATAATTAACTGTTTCTCTAACCAAGGAAGTATGGAGAATATGGGATTCTCCAGTTCTAGCCAAGGACCTATCTAGCTATCCTCTATCTTCTATCTGTTATTTATTTTAATGGAAGATATACTAGCCAGTGAAATCATTAAGTTTACACAGGGCTCTAAGCCCTTCCAGGTAATTTAAAGTCAAGCTAATTGGAATCAGCTCCAGACTGATCTTTTGAGCTTGTGTGAAAAAGGACACTAACTGGGAGGTGAATTTCAGTGTAGGCAAGTGCAGGGTAATACGTGTAGTTAGGTAAAGATAATTCCTTCTCAACTTAGTATGAAGGACTCTTACCTCACAGTCATCCAGAAAAGGGACCTGGAAGTTATTGTAACTGTCCCAAGAAAGAATTAACCCAGTGCACAGCTGTGGCTTGGATGGCATCATCAAAAAGGGTTTGAAACCAAAGCACAAACGTTTCCTTTCACTAGAAAACTATGGTCTGTTTCCTTAGCTCTATTCATTGTACCAGACCATATGAAATCAGACAAGGTCAGAAAAAGGTATCAGATAATTCAGAAGGTGGGAGAAGAGGAAAGAGTAGCCATATGGAGATAGATAGTGTTCATTCGTAATTAGGTTGCTGGTGTACCGTACCCATGAAAGCAGCCTGTTTTACTCACTGAATGTTTTCATTTAGGAAGGAAATATTTCCTATGTGCCAAAGAGCTATTTCAAACTTTTTTATTTGATGTACTTAGATTTTTAAAAAATACTCTTGCAAAGATTTATATGCCAAGAATTAATATTTGCTAAGTGAAGGCATTTATTATCAAATCTAAAAGAAACTGGCTTTGTTAATTAAAGAGTATTCTTTTTAAATGGACAGATAAGACATTTTTAACTTCAAGAAATAGTGTTCTGTATTAAAGCATTACACTATGCATGAAACAGACATAGCTGCATGTGTTCTTCATGATTATAATACCACTTTATAGATAATATGAAAGTTAAAGTGGAAAATCCATGCCTACTCTTATCTTTACTAATGATTATCGTTTTGGTGTGTTCCCCCATTTTCTCCTACTTTTTGGAGGCGTAATTATAATACAGTTATATAGAATGTCTCCTGCTTTCACTCGACTTAACAGATCATTTTTTTTGTAACGTTACTTGTTAATTTTCACAACTTGTAATTGTTGAATCTTATTCAGTGAGTAACTAGATCACAGTTTATTTTACTATTCTCCCCTGTGGCATAAAGGTTAAGTTTTTCTTCAGCATATAAAATTCTGGGATGAAGTTCTTGGTGTATATAACCTTTTCCATGTTTTGGATTATTTTCTTAAGATACATTACAAAATACCGTATTATCTAGGGTAAAGGGTTTCAGTATTTATCTCTTTGTACTTTTGCCAATATACTTTCTAGAAGTTGTGCTATTTTATACTCTCTTCTCAGCATTGGGTAAGAGTGGTAGTTTTACTCAATCCCTACCAATATTAGATATTATCATTAAGATTTTTCTCCCTCAAAAAGTGCTTTTTTTGGCTATGCCTTGCAGCTTGAGGGATCTTAGCTCCCCAACCAGGGATTGAACATGGGCCCTCAGCAATGTAAGCGCAGAGTTCTAACCACTGGACCTCCAGGGAATTCCCCCCAAAATGAATTTTAAATTTCACTTTTCGATCATTAGCAGGGCTGACCATTTTTCATGTGTATGCTATACTTCCTTTTGTTTTTAGTCAAATTTTATTTTTTAAAAAAGCAGCAGATCAACATTACAATTCAAGAACCTAATGTAAATATGCACTTGACAATGAAGCACATCTGAGTATGCAGTGAAAAAAGTTTTCCAAAAAACCATCAAATGTATCATCTCCAAATACCCAAATAATAAATCACTTCTACAGGCCTTTTGTTGAGTGGAATCATAAACAAAGAACAGAAGATTTATTGCTGCGAAAAATCTGTAGTACAGTAGTATGAATCTTGGGTATTAAGCATAATCAGTTGAATCAGGTTAGGAAGTTGAAAATCTAACAAGAAATTTGTGTGTATGAGAGAAGGTCTATAAGCCAGTTGACCCAAGAGCAACTGAGATATCAAACTTGTTCAGTGAGACCAGACGTTATTTTAAATCTCCATATTTTGAAGGCAATTAAAAATTACAATTCCAACAGCCCACAAACTAAGTTAAAAAAACTGTAGAAAGCATTAAAACTATGTTCAAAGAGCCACTTTTTCAGCTCAATTTCAGCACCCCAAGGGAAAAGAAAAGCATCCATGACTATCACAGGTGAAAACAGAATGAATGTCATCGGAATCGGTTATTTTTCCCCACTGAGGTATAAAATCTATATAGAAATTTGATACTATAACAAATTGTACTTCTCATAGTTCTGTTTTAATTTCCTTTAAACCCTGTTTAATACAGTTTTTTAAATTGTTATAAAAATGTTTTCATGATTCTGAATCTGGTTCCAGTTCTTTTTCATTTTTTTATATCAATATTTAATACACTGGCTACCAGTTCTAATCAGAAAAAAAATCTTGAACGTCTCTTCATTATAACAGCATATTCAGCAGAAATTACTGATGTGCAAGCAAACCATAAAAGGTACAGCTCTCTGGAAATCACATTTCGTAGATTGTTTCAGTCTGAATATTCTTTACAATGATTCTTTTTTTTTTTTTTTTTTGTGGTACGCGGGCCTCTCACTGTTGTGGCCTCTCCCGTTGCGGAGCACAGGCTCCGGACGCGCAGGCTCAGCAGCCATGGCTCACGGGCATAGCCACTCCGTGGTACGTGGGACCCTCCCGGACCGGGACACAAACCCGTGTCCCCTGCATCGGCAGGCGGACGCTCAACCACTGCGCCACCAGGGAAGCCCTACAATGATTCTTGATGGAAGACTCTTCCAATCTTGTAAACATCAGTGTGCACAGTCTTGCTACTACGTAGTTTCGTATCCTTGGACAGGAGGGCCGGTTCACAGCTAGTGAAAGCAAGAGCAGTCTAAGTTTTAATGGCTGATAAACCCTACATCCTACAGGAGGAAAGCACTTTTCCTTTTTTGCTACTTAAGAATGTGGCAGAAATGGATGCTGAGGTAGCCCCGTCAATCCTTATTTTTTTCTTTCTTTGTAAATTTGGTCTCAGAATTCTGGAAGGGTGACATTTCAAAGAAGCCACTGCTAGGACTGGCTTCCATTGCAGTCTCTAATGCTGGACACCTGGCTATCCTCTTCTGTGGCTTTATCTAGGCACTGATTACTGTTCGCAGGCTGCAGGGTTAATTTCACCGGGTCATACTTCCAAAGTTGGTTGCCTTTTAGGTGGTAGCATTTGAGCATTGTGACTGGGCCATTAAGTTTGGAGACACCCAAGCAAAGGTCATCTGTTCTAATTTCTTTGTTGGCAGTGTAAGAGAAAACCTGATTACCTCCCATACCATGACAGTTAAAAATTCCAGCTTTTTCATTCTCTTTTCTAGCCATGTTATCCAGACACTGATTTGTTTCCACATTTCGTATCTCTCCCAAAGAGAAATAGTGATGTGGAATCTGAGAATCTGCATAAATATTCTCTAGGTACCAAAAGAAAGGTCTGCATTGGGGTTTGCGTCTTAGACCAAGTCTTGGTGATATATCTCCATAATCTACCTTTGTAACACCTGGATAAATTATATAGAAGAAATGCTTGAATTCATCCATACACACTTCTGCAAGTCATCTGTTATTTTTATTGATAATCTGCCCTGTGCCTCCTGGAAACGTGTAGGGTGTAGCTTTCTGAAACACATGTCCAACATGTGAGCAAGTAACAATCTCCAAAGTTCCTCCACACTGCCAAATCCTAAAGGAAATTTCTAGGTTTTCTCCTCCCCAAATATCCATTCCAGCATCATATGTTCCAATTTCCTGAAAGTAATCTCTGTCTATTGAAAAAAGGCCTCCTGCCATTGTAGGTGTTCTCACAGGAAGAATTCAATCACCTTTCCTTCTGTCCATTTCTCTTTGGGGAACAGGATACCAGCGAAAATTAAGCTTCCAGTTGAATCCGCCATAGGTCATGTCAGAACCCACCTTGTACTCAAAAGTATCATCACTGATCACATCAGTGATAGGATAGTCCACTGTCTTCCTGTCATGTTTGATCCTGGCTAAGAGAGGCTCCAGCCACCCCACTGTACACTCACAGTGAGCATCTTAAAAGGTGATCACTTGGCCTTTAGACACTGCAGCTCCTTTTAACCTAGCTCTGATCAATCCAGAGCATGGCTTCATTCGAATGACATGAACTGGTAATTTAATTTTTTCACATAACTCTCTAGAGGTCTTTTCAAAAAGTCTCTTTCACTGGCCTCATCTACTAGAACAATTTCATCTCGCATGTGTCTTGGTGAGCGATTAATGACACTATGGACAGTTCGCAGAAGTGTGCTCCAAGCCTCATTGTGGGAAACAATCACCACACTCGTTGTGATAATATTCCTTGTATTCAGGAATATTATCTGGATCCACCTTTGTTTTACACCCTTCTAACCTAACATCTGGTAAAGATCTGTTGAGTGCAGTCATCTCACTTGCCGTTAAATTGAACTGATAGATTTTAAACATGTCTTTCATCTTTTCTTGACCCTCTTTAGTAGGAATGACGACTGGTTTCCCCATTTCTCCAGGACTTTCATGAGGCTTTTGTACTGGCTCTAGAACATCCCCAGCAGGAAGTCCTCCCTCTATTTTTTCATCACAGTTGTTGCATTCACTGAAGTAACGCAGCAGGAACATATCCAAGAGCACCCAAATCAAGGAGGTGGCTAGCACCACCTTGCAACACGCAGATTCTCTCACGGCACTTTAAGTCAAATGCAAAATTTTAAAATATATATAAATACACAAAAATCATGAAAATTATTCCAATCCAGTTTCATCAGAAATCACGTTCATAACCTTGGTACGCGCTCGGCGGCGGCGGCGGCGGGCGCTCCTCGGCGCCGGCCCGGGAGGTCGCGGCGCGGTCCCGTGGGCCGCAGCGCGGGCGCTATTTGTCGGGCTGCCGTCCGCCGCTTCGCCTCCTCGACCACTGCCTGCGGCTCGCCCGACGCCAGCCCCGCCTTCGCCGCCTCTACTTCCTTTTATATGCCTGTGTTCTTGTTTACTTTGTGGCTCTGTTATGCATTGAGATTTGATGATAAAAATGTGACCAGTAACGGTATAATCTGTGAAAGTATTATGAAACTGCCTCTGAAAGTAACAAAAACTGAGAAAGACTTTCTAATATTCTGGTTTTGATGTGATTTTTGGTTTTATACAGATGATGCATTCAGGACACCCTAAAAGGGATACTTGAATCCTTTTACTCATTTTTGCCTTATTTTCTTGGTTTTTGTTTTTCTAATCTTTAAGCTTGGTTTATTTTCTTATTTTTAAGAAAGGAGATGAAGTGGGAGAAAACTTCTGATGGAAGTTAGAAAATCACAAAGGCTGTATGCCGAGTAAGATGAACAGTATTCACCCCTGTGCCAAGTTGAGCAAGTTAAACTAGGGTCAAAAGGGGGCAGCAAAACCGGTGAAATGGTTTAACCCCTGTAGATAACCCCATCTGCACACTAGCGGTCATAAGTGTGTTAGACAGAACAAGGAGGGAGGTGCTTAAGAAATTTGAAAGATGCCTCTTGCAGTCTTGAGGCCAGGGTGGAAGAGGCTAACGCTCATGCCCCACACCAAGAAACACCGAGTTTGTCAGACTCCTACATCAGATTCAGTAGGGATATTTGTGTCCTTTTGGGCCATTTGAGGTTATAATTTGTTGAACTGTTAGTCACCATGGGGCCTGTTCTTTGTCTTGTTTTGTTAAATCATCATAGAAAGAAAAAGATGACAAGTGGAAAAGAGGGAGCGAACCAGCTCCGGAGAAAAAAATGGAACCTGTTGTTTTTGAGAAAGTTAAAATGGTAAGTGGGGAAGTATGTGCACTGTGTGGACGGCCTTGTTCACATGGCGTGTTCACATGTGGAGGGGACAGGTGGGGTGGTGTTGATAGCATATCGCACCGTTGCACCTGGGGCTAAAGGGGGGCCACGTTTGGGTTAGATCACCCGCTGACATTTCTGCTGCTTTCTCATTGCCTTGTTGCTGCCTGATCTGCTCTGTAACACTTCTTTTGGGGTCCAGATGGGAGCTTAGGAAATGCATCTGTCCCATCTGAGCAAGAGGCACGTTTCATGGCAGAATGCCAAGGCTCTGTGACACCTTCTGAGCAGAGGCTACATTAGTCCTTCTCTCCTTAGACCTTCTTTACCTCGTTTTCCTGTTGTGGTTAAGGACAGTCCAGAAGCCAGGCTATCCTCATCCATTTTAAACCATCCCTTCTTGTATTCTTTCTCTGTCATATGGAAGTAGACACCTTTCTTTTCCCACAGGACATATTGTGGCAGTGTTAGTAGATGCTCCACTATAGGAGTTTAGATTCTTGGGAAAGAGGACTTTTTACTATTTGCTTAAGGAAGGGTCTTTTATCATCATTCTGAATTGCACTGTCTGCAGAACACATTCCTTAGTGATACTGGCAGAGTGAATTAGGTAACCTTTAACTGAGCTCCTTTTCGGTATTAAAGGTTTTCTAATCACTGGGAGATGTGCTGGCTCTTGTACCGTCGGACACCTGCCTTTATTCTTGGCTTTTCCTGGGACCAGAAACTGCTGCTCCTGTTGGATACCCTGATCTGTGGTTGTCTTGGTTTCAGAAAGGTCTGTCTCTTCAGAAAGCCAAATAAGCACAGATGACAGCTTTGTTTTTCACTTTAGCTTTGATTTCTGCACTGTGCCTCCTGACTTGATTTTTTCACACGATACTTCCTGAGTTGTGTTTCTTTGGTAACTCTCTTTGAATAACAGCAACCATGCCACAAGAATCCCTGTGGCTTTACAGTAGAGAGGAGAATAGAAGGTTCAAAAACACCTGCTTATTTTTTTCTGTAACGTATTTTCACCTTAGCCACAGAAAAAAGAAGATCTACAGCTACCTCGGAAATGTTCCCCGAAATCCACAGCACCTGTCATGGATTTGTTGGGCCTTGGTAAGAGTTAGACTTTTCCACTCCCATAATCATACAAATTTTGATGAATTCTCTGTGATCCTGGGAAGATAGGTAGAGATGGGACTCTTCAGTTGGTGGCTTCGTCACTAAGATTGTTCCCTCGTGTTCTTCCTGTTGTTTTACATCTGAGCAGTTGTTCTAAGAGGTGTTTCATTTTTCACTGTACTGTGAAAAATGTACAGTGATAGAGTAGTGGTTAAGTACAGTAGTGGTGGAGCATGGCCTTTGAAGCCAAAGTCCCAACTCTGCCACTTACTATCTATGTGACCTTGGGTAGCTGACTCAACCTCTAAACATTACTTTCCTAACCTATGTAGTAAGGATGATACGAGTCTACTTCAAAGATGATGTTGGAAAGGTTAAAAGAGATGATGCCTCTAAAACTCTTAGCTCCTTGCCCAGCACAAACTAAGCATTCATTAAACGTTAGCAAGTTTCACTAAACCAGCACCTGTGAGCCCTGCCCCCATCCCTCTCATTTTCCAGGTGCATCCTGTTTCTGAGGCAGCCCATTACCTTGTGATCATGATTTTCCTCCAGACTTTTGAAACCCTGAGCTAGTGGTTCTACCCCTTTCAGAAATAAGAGCCTGTTCTTACCTTTCACAGTATTGATGGCTATACTTTGTGTCAGTCCATTCCTGCTGATTTAGGTTATTGGGTACTTCGGCTTCTAATATCTGTACTTTTCATTTCTCTCTGAAAATGAGTCCTACACAGCTTTGCTCCTCAAATAGCCCGAAAGGAGCCAGCCAGCCCCCTTGTGGTGGTGCTAACATAGCCTTCGAGCCTGGGTTTCTGCTGTCCTTTGCCTGAAAGCTGGACTACAGTCTTCTCCAGACTGTTCTGGGGAATGTGGGGTGAGGCCTCTTGTGAGATGCCCCATCCAAGCTGGGTGGTTCCAGAGCATAGATTTCTGGGTCCATGATGGAGCATGTGGGCCTTCGCTGCTTTGTGTCTAGAATAGAAGGAAGGAATGGGCTTAACGAGCAGTGCTACGTTTTAACTTTGATCTGTCTTTCCAGATGCTCCTGTGTCCTGTTCCATTGCAAACAGTAAGACCAGTAATACCCTAGAGAAGGATTTAGATCTTTTGGCCTCTGTTCCATCTCCCTCTTCTTCGGTTTCCAGAAAGGTGAGTCTTGTAGGTGCCTCAGGATTAAAGGGCATTCTGGAAAGGGTGATTTTGATAACTTAATCATGGAACCAAGTCATGCTTCCTTGGTGGAATTGGACTTTGGTTTTCTTGATTCTTCCCTTAACGCTATCATCTCTGTTACAGCCTAAGATTACTATTCATTCCATGTTGTCTCCTGCCCCAAAAGAGTGGGCCCTTTGAGTGGACTTCTGTTGAAGGTGTGTCAGATTGTAAAGGCTGATTCTCTAGGTCAGCTCCTCAGCCTGAGTTATTGACAGAGAGTTTGTAAGTAGGAAAGACTTGAAACTTTTAATGGCTACCGTGTGTGGAATACCTGCTGTGTACAACAGGCACAGTGCTAGGTGATTTTGTGTCTCATTTTGTATATTTCATTTATGATTTAAAATACTCACCACAGGGCTTCCCTGGTGGCGCAGTGGTTGAGGGTACGCCTGCCGATGCAGGGGACACGGGTTCGTGCCCTGGTCCGGGAAGATCCCACATGCCACGGAGCGGCTGGGCCCGTGAGCCATGGCCACTGAGCTTGCGCGTCTGCAGCCTGTGCTCCGCAACGGGAGAGGCCACAGCAGTGAGAGCCCCGCATACCGCAAAAAAAAAAAAGACTAAAATACTCACCACAACCCTGCAAAATGGATCTTTTATAGATGAGGACATGTTAGTTCAGAAAAGTTAATGTGACTAGTTTCTTGTTGCACAACTAGTAAGTGGTGGCACTGGGATCTTAGTTCAGTTCTCTCTGGATGCATCGGTTGTAGGTCATTTTTATTTGTTTATGTGTTAGTTTTCCACCAAATCACATTGTTTTGCTAAAGAACAAAGAATTGTACCAGAGCTTAACTATCAGGTGTTTCCAGATATTTGTATGGTAAAAGTGTCAGGAAGCTATTAACTCGAGCCACAAATTCCTTTGCAAATGTTAGAAGCGGCAGAGAGGTGCGGGAGGTCCTTACAGAGACCCCCCATGAGGACCATTCCAATCCCCACCCCCCTCCCTCTTTGCCCTAAGGTTGTAGGTTCCATGCCAACCGCGGGGAGTGTTCCCGAAAACCTAAACCTGTTTCCAGAGCCAGGGAGCAAATCAGAAGAAACAGGCAAGAAGCAGCTCTCTAAAGACTCCATCCTTTCACTGTATGGATCCCAGACGCCTCAGATGCCTGCCCAAGGTAGAGTTCATGGGGGTCACGGCAATGTGCCGGACAGAGACGTGAGGCCTTACATGCAGGAATCATTTGTTGTGACAGGGTTAGTTGCTCTGGGGGCCAGGACATCACACTCCAAACAAACCTGAACATGACATTCCTTGTGAAGCTACCAAGTATCAGGAGATAGAGGTTAACGTAACTCAGAGCCGTACTTCTGTGGGGTCTGGCATCACAGCTCTGTGGGGTCTGACCCAGGGTCCGGATCTGGACCCTAAAGGGGAAGTGGCTGGGTCCGCAGCCCACTGGAAGCCATAGCAAGTCCTGTAGGGGCTCTGTCCAACCGTTTTGCTGTGTAAAAGAGCATTCTGAGTTGAGTAATCCTGAGGAATTCTAGCTGGAAAGGAGCAGCCGGTGAGAGTTTGGACTCACCTTGTACGCGTTCCTCTTTAACAGATCTGTATGTATGTTTTCTTGGCAGCAATGTTCATGGCTCCTGCTCAGATGGCATATCCCACAGCCTACCCCAGCTTCCCTGGGGTTACACCTCCTAACAGCCTAATGGGGAGCATGATGCCCCCACCAGTAGGCATGGTAGCTCAGCCAGGAGCTTCTGGTATGGTTGCCCCCATGGCCATGCCTGCAGGCTATATGGGTGGCATGCAGGCATCCATGATGGGTGTGCCAAACGGAATGATGACCACCCAGCAGGCTGGCTACATGGCAGGCATGGCAGCTATGCCCCAGACTATGTATGGGGTTCAGCCAGCTCAGCAGCTGCAGTGGAACCTTACTCAGGTAAGCGGCTCCATTTCACTCAGCACAAGAGTTTTGAGCCTCCCTCAAGTCTGTCTCACTTAGTGTCTCTCCCTTACCCTTTGAATCCTTACAGTGTAAATGAGATATTGCCAGAGACATTCTCGGGTTTGCTTCATTTATTTATTTTTTTAACAGAAGATCTGTCTAACCTCAGACTTTCTAAGGCATTTTGGGTTCCTGTAGAATAAGGGTAACTGCCTAATTCTAAAACTCTCCACACATTCATCAAAACAACCTATACAGAGAAACAATGAGTGCAGATAAAAGCACCCATAACTCACGACTACCGCATCTAATAGAATACTACAAACCTCAAACTACATGACAGTAGGCACATAAACACCGAAATCCAGCAGAGCCAGCATCACAGAGAGACCATGTGAAAAGAGGAGAGGGAGCAGGGGGCTAGAGGTGACAGAGCATAGATAAAATCACCCCCTAGAAAGGGAAGGCCCTGTCCTGATTAGAGACATGCTGAGAAGAGGTCTGAGACATGGTGGAGTAGAACTCCGGTTACTTGGAGAATCAAAAACAAGGGACTTGGGGCTTCCCTGGTGGCGCAGTGGTTGAGAATCCACCTGCCGATGCAGGGGACGCGGGTTCGTGCCCCGATCCGGGAAGATCCCACATGCGGTGGAGCGGCTGGGCCCGTGAGCCATGGCCGCTGAGCCTGCGCGTCCGAAGCCTGTGCTCCGCAACGGGAGAGGCCACAACAGTGAGAGGTCCGCGTACCGCAAAAAAAAAAAAAAAAAAAAAAAAAAAAAAACAAGGGACTTGAAATATATAGGTTTATGGGTGGTAGCTTCGGAAAAGCATGTGTCTAGGAGAGATGAGGATGACCTAGAAGGAGGGGGTGCTCTTTGGAGACCTGGTGGCGAAGGGGAAGTAAGAAATGAGAAGTGGAAAAGAGAATCACAAAATCAGAAGATCCACCATTCTCCTTCACACCAAATAATCATTTCACTATACTAACAGAAGAGGGCGCTCTTGTACTAACAAATCTAGTAGTCTGCCCAGACCCTCTCACTTGTCTGTATTATTGCTGATTTGGAAAAATAGAGCACTACAAACTAAACAGAAAGTGGCAGATGACATTCGTACAAAACTACCGTGAGAAGAAAATGAAAAATCAAAACATTTCAGGAAGTGGAAACTCTTCCCCAAAAGCAGTCACGAAGTAGAAGAAAACTGTTACACAATCCACCAATCTGAATTAAATGTCCTATAACAAACACTTGCAGATAAGACAAAACAGCCTGAATCAGAAATTTAAAAACTTACAAGCAAAATGGACAAAAAGTGGAAGTTGTGAAGTGAAAGTTTACTGAACTCAGGAAACAAATTGAAAAATGACACAATTATTTTAGAAATAGACTGAATTACAAGTTAGTCAAAGGAGAATAGATTCAACTGAAAATATATTTGGCATTGAGGAAAGGCATGAAACAGCTCAGAGAAGAGAACTAAATATAGAGAGCTGTAATAAGAATCAGAGAGAAAGTAATGCAGAAGTTAGGCAAAGAAGACCTAACATAAATATATTTGGAGACTCCCAAAGAAAAAGACAAAATAGTGGAACAGAATTAATATATTTAAAACTATAATACAAAACCATTCTTAGAAATAAAAGACTTGAATATAGTATTGAAAGAACCCACTGTGTATCTGGAAAAATTGACTCAGAATGGTCAACTCTAACATATCCCAGTAAACTTTTAGACTCTGTAGACAAGAAAAAAAATCCATGAGTCCATAGTGATATTTTTTAAAAGTGGGTGTGGGATAGAAGGAGGGAAAGCCTTCTTTGCTGAAGAGTGACAACTAATAATTGTAGAAAGAACAGGGTATTCACACATTCTCAAAGAAATACCCTTCAGATTACTTATTAAGTACAGTGAAAGAACATATGATGGATACAACCTTAGATAAGTGATCAAACATAGAATTATCAACAGTGGGGCACATTAATTTCATGTGCTTCCTGGTATCTTATACTAAGAAGGACACATTATCACTTACATAGAAGTTTTGCCCAAAACATTTAACTTGGATCCAGTCATAAGAAAACATGAGATAAATCTAAATTGAAGTATTTTCTGTAAAATAACCAACCTGGACTCTTAAAACAGTGTCAGGGAAAAATGGAGGGGGAACTCTTCTAGATTAAAGGAGACTAAAGAGATGTAAAATTGAAACGTAATGTATATTAGAATATAGTGTTAATATTAAACATCTTGGACATATTAGTTGTAATGTGGTTCTAGGAAAGTATTCTTTCTTATGAGATGACTCCTGACTTATTAAGGGGTGAAATGTCACGATATGTGCAATTTTCAGTGCCCATCAAAAATTTTAAAAAGCTGACACATATGTATATATCAGAGAGAGAATAAGGCAAAAATGTTAACAATTGGTGAATTTAAGGAGCGATATATGGGTTTCATTGTACTATTCTTTCAACCTTTCTGTAAATTTGAAATTTTCTTTAAAAGCTGGTGGAAGGAAAATAGTTATACCTTCTCCTAAAGGAAAAGAACTTAAACAGAAAATGGACCAGGCTTGGGAAATTTAAGGCATTTTTCTTTGAGAAATAGCTTCTTCTGTTCACTGCCAGAGCCCAGGCTTTCAATTGAATTCATAAAGAGGCCCCAACCCCACCCAGGCCTGATGCCACCGACTCTTTTCTCCCAGCAATTTCCCTTCTCATACACTGAAGTCCTGAAGACATGTTGGTCTTTTTTTTTTTTTTTTTTTTTTTTTTTTTGCCTTCCTTTGTTCATTCTGAATCGTCCAGTTTCCTTTTCTTCTTCTTCTCTCTGCTGGAGTACTTTCCCTGACACTGTCAGTAATGACTCTGCTGGAGATAAGACAGGCGCACCAGCGTGGAGGCTTCTCTTTATACTCTCAGGGTTGGCCACGGCCAGTTCACAACAGGCCCCTTCTTTTCAGGATGAGAGATTGGAAAAGAGAGAGAGACTAACCTCCCATGCCGCTTTTATGTTGACTCGCTCCAGGATTCCCCCTTCCCCTTACTGAGCACTAGTCTCAGACAACATCTCCCTTCTGGAAAGGCCTTCATCTTCGTGGTCTGGTATCCTCGGAATGATCCGAGAGGGTTCAGGGCAGTTATGTACCACGACAGAGCTCCCCTTTGTCTCACTCTCCCCTCCCCGCAGGCGGAAGGACTCCTTCCCTGCCTGTTGCTCTAATTGGCCACAGGCCCACAGCCTGGTCTGAGAGTCTCCTCTCTCCCTTTCAGATGACCCAGCAGATGGCTGGGATGAACTTCTGTGGCGCCAACGGCATGCTGAGCTATGGACAGTCCATGAACGGCGGGAACGGACAGGCAGCAAATCAGACTCTCAGCCCTCAGATGTGGAAATAAACACAACGCACCTGGATGACTACCACTCTCCTCAGCCGCCTCTCTCCCCGTTTCCTCTTTCCCCAGCTGCTCCCCCACCCCCATCCCCTTTCCTACCTCTCTCTGTTTGGTTTAGAAACTGCTCAATCCGTCACTTGGGACTTGGCATTCTGCCCAGCCCAGCCACATCCCAAACACGCGGACCTCTCTGTTGTTTTCTGTCGTGCCTGTCCCCTAGCTCTCCTGACTCCCTCCCCAGCCTCAGCCCTGGTCCTCTCCTCGTACCAGCACCTTAGCAACTGTTGGCAGAAGGCACTTAGAGCAGGATCAATGTGCACACCTTTGAGCACCTTTCCCACCAGGTGAAACCTCCTATCAGACTCAGAAAGGTCTGATAAGCTATTTCCATATGTTTAAATTTGAGGTGAAAACAGAGGCATCAGCTCCCCTGACTTACGGGAATGAAGAAAGTAATGAAATCAAATTAAATATTCCTTGAGTCTTAGAGCAGGTTGGCCCTAGCCCTGGCATGAGGCAAACGCCCTCCTACGAGGACGAGCAAAAATATGACTCTACTTTGCCCTGAATTGCTTTCTGGATCTGAGGCTTCAGGACTTGCTGCTTCGGCCAGCCTTTATTAACACCAAAGACTCTATGAAGGTTCCCCACAAAAACACACACCCATTTCCCTGCCTCCATCCTGCCTTCAGTAGGATCTGACTTTGTGGCTGGAGGACCAACCCCTCCCGTGGGAATGCAGAGCTTAACATGTGTACTGCTTGTGTGTGTGTGTGTGTGTGTGTGTGTGTGTATTCCACCTCCCACTCCCTCCCCATCTGCTCTGGGTATTTTTGGTTTTGTTTTTTTAGTTTTAGGTTTGCAACAGAGAGGAGTTAATTTAACAACAGCCTAAAACTGTTGCCAGTTTTTCTTTAGTTAAAAAAAGGTACAATCTCATTGGTAGCTCCCGTCCTCCTTTCCCCTCTCCGCCCTGCCAGTTGCTCTCTCCTGCCGGTGTGTCCAGGCTGCTCTGTGTCCCCACCTGTCCAGGTGTATGAGGCAGAGTGCCTGGGCAGCTTTCCTCTTAGTCATCGTTCACCCTACTTGAAAATTAAAACAAGAAAACTTTGCTTAAAAGATTTCATCTTTGGGAATCACAACTCCTGGTTGCCTTTCTCCTGTGTATGTGTAAATTCCTTAATAAATATTGCAGGGAAGGACCGCTCGCTTGCTCTCACTGTGTCCCTCTTGGAGGAGGGTGAGTTCCACGCAGGTTTTCTGCTTTCCAGGGGCAGTTCCCTCACTTTCCGTATTTTTGAAAACTATTACATTTAGGATGGATAAGCAACATAATGGAAAAGAATATAAAAAAAGAATGTATATATGTATATAACTGAGTCACTTTGCTATACAGCAGAGATTAGCACAACATTGTAAGTCAACTGTGTTTCCATTAAAAAACAAAAAACTTTGTACAGAACATACCCAGGGGCCAGGACCAGGCCCAGGCAGTCAGAAAGGGGGCCTTTCTCCAGGGGTGTCTAGAGTTGTGAGGGAGGGAACTCTGGATTTCTGTACCTACTGGAGTCCCAGAACATCAGAACTAGAAGCACTCCCCCCCAGCCCCCAGCCAATAAAAAGCTGAGCCCACACCCACCCTTCCTTGGAGTACACCTTTTGAATACTTCCAGGTGTAAGTGAGAGGATAGCACAGTGGCTAAGAAAGTCAGCTCTGGATCAGACTGCCAGTGTTCATATCCCTTCTTACTCTGTGACCTGGGCAAGCTACTCAGCCCCTGGGTCTCAGTGTAAAATGGGACTCATGGTAATACTTAAGGTAAAATGAAGCAATTCCTGTGGTGCATTTAGCACACAGGGCACTTTGCACTCAAATGTTAGCACATATTGTGTGCCATTATGTGTTAGGTATTAATTCATTCAACAAATATTTAACAAGTGCTTACAATGTGCCAAGCACTGTCTTAGGCTCTGGAATGAAGCACTGAATCAAAACTCCCTGATCTCATGGGGTAGAGTGGTAGGAGAGATGGACAATAAACAAGTAACTAAATTATTTGATTTCAGGTAGTAATAATACAAGGGAAGACAAGTTTAGAGGGTGGATATGGGACCGTTTGGATGGAACAGTCAGAAGGAGGTTACATTGGAACTGAGACCTGAATAAGGAGCCAATTGTGTGGAGATCTGGAAAAAAATGAGAGCAAAGGTAGGCGTCTGCGTTGGAAATCGTTCGGTGGAGGTATTGGTTTGGGAGTCATCAGGGTGTGGATGGTATGTAAAGCCATGAGACCAGATGAAATCGCCTAAGGAGAGAGCATGAAGAGAAGAGGACTGAGCCTTGGGGGCCATCAGCTTTTAGAATTTGGGAAGAAGAGATAAGAAAAAAATGAATCTGACGTAGTCCCTGCTCTCAAGAAGCTTACAGAATCATGGGGCAACAGACTTAGAATCTCTTTTACATGTTTTATGGGAGCTAGGAAGGTCAGGGAAGCCTTCCTAAGGTCAGAGGCATTTGAGCTGAGTCCTGGGGGCCAGGGAGGAGTTAACCAGTGGGTGAGGTGGGGGTGAGGAGAAGAGTCGTCCAGACAGTACCATGTGAAGGAAGAGACAGAAACCTGCAAGAGCACAGAACATTCCAGGAAGCACAAGCAGTTCTGTTTCTAAGATGTGATGTGAGTCAAGGTGTGGTGAGAGGTGAGACTCAAGTGGGTTTGGGCCAGATCATGGGGGGCTTCCTTCACCCTAGGAAGGAGTTTAGCCTAAAGCATTGTAAACAGTGGAGTGACATGGTCAGATCTGAGTATCAGGCGGCTCACTCTTGGATTGCTGACAACAGTGTGTTTGAGAGAACAAGACCAGGTCTAGGGAACCAGAGCAGGGCAAGAGCTGAATGAGAGCCTTGGTAGTGGAGGTGGGGAGACTGGAGCTGCTTGGAGGAGCATTTCACGAACAGCTTATGAGGCACGCGGGGTGCTAAAAGGGTAACACAAAAATGCTAAAATAAGTTTGGAAAAGACTGCATGTTGTATCACTTCTTGTACTGACAGATCTAGAGTATAATATCCAAAAAAAAAAAAAAAAGGAATTCTCTGGCAGACCAATGGTTAGGACTCGGTGCTTTCACTGCACCTGGTTGTCCTGGGTCTATCCGTGGTCGGGGAACTAAGATCCTGCAAGCTGTGCAGCGCGCACCAAACCAAAACAAAACAAAAGCAAATAGTAATGGCTCCAAAAAGTCCTGTGGTAAAACTATTTAAAACAATTAACAACTATATTTTTTAGAGTGGTTTTAGGTTCACGACGAAATTGAGCAGAAAGTACAGAGAGTTCCCATATGCCCCTGTCCCCCACCTAGCCTCCTCCGCTTGTGACATCCTGCACCGGAGCTGTACATTTATTACAAACAATGAACCTACACCAACAGGTCATTTTCATAATTTACATTATGGTTCATTTCGGTGTTGTATATTCTATGGGTTTTGACGAAAGTACAATGACATGTATTCACCATTAGTATAATACAGAATAGTTTCACTGTCTTGAAAACCCTCTGTGCTCTGCATATCCATCCCTTGCTCTCACATAACTCCTGGAAACTAATGATTTTTTTTTTTTTTACTGTCTCCATAGTTTTGCCTTTTCCAGAATGTCATAGAACTGGAATCATACAGTTTGTAACCTTTTCAGATTGACTTCTTTTACTTACTAATATGCATTTTTGTCTTTTCATGGCTTGTTAGCTCATTTCTTTTTAGTGCTGAATAGTATTTCAGAGCCTGAATGTGCCACAGTTTATTTTATCTATTCACTTACTGAAGGACATCTCGGTTGCTTCCAAGTTTTGGCAATTATAAATAAAGTTGCTATAAATATCTGTGTGCAGGTTTTTGTGTAGACATAAATTTCCAGTCCATTTGAGTTATTACCAAGGAGCATGATCATATGATAAGAGTATATTTAGTTTTGTAAGAAATTGCCAAGTGTCTTCCAAAGTGGCTGAACCATTTTGCATTCCTACCAGTGATGAATGAGAGTTCCTATTGCTCCACATCCTTGCTAGCATTTGGTGTTGTCAGTGTTTTTGGATTTAGGCCATTCTAATAGGTGTGTAGTAGTACCTCACTCCTGTTTTAATTTGCAGTCACCTAATATGTAGTGTTGAATATCTTTTCAAATGTTTGTTTGCCATCTGTATACTTTGATTAGATTAAATTTAAGAACTGTTTATCAAAAGATTCCATTAACAGAGTAGAAAGGCTTACCACAGAGTAAGGGAAAATATTTGAAACACATGATAAAGGGCTTGTATTCAGAATATATGAAGAACTGCAAAACGAGAAAAAGGCAAGCTAATGGAAAAAGACAATGTGGACCTGACTAGGCACTTCAAGAGGCTACCTAAATGACTAACAAACATATGAAGGGATGCCCAATCTCATTAGTAATTGGGGAAATACAAATAAAAACCACAATGAGACATCGCTAAACACCTACTAGAATGGCTAAAATGAAAAAAGATAATCCAAGTGTTGGCAAATATGTGGAGCAATGGGAACACACAACTGGTAGGAGCATAAATTGATACAACTACTTTGGAAAATGGTTTAGTATTATCTACTAATGTTGCTACATAGATATACCTATAATTCAGTAATTCTGCTCCTAGGTATACACCAAATAGAAATGCATGCACATGAGCATAAGAATGTTCATCATTATTCATGATATCACCAAACCAGAGACAATCCAGATGTCCATCAGCAGAAAAATGGGTAAAGAAATTGTAGTATATTTATGTAATAGAATACTAAACAGCAATAGAAATTGCCAAACCAGAGTTATATACAACCACATAGAGAAATCTCACAAACTTAATGTTGAAAACATTTTTCACTGTGTCGTTTGAAAGTATGTTGCAGACATAATGATACTTCACCATTAAATATTTGAGCATGCACCTTCTAAGAGTGATATATTCTTCTATATAACCACCATACCATTTTCATACCAATGAAGATTAACAATAATTCAATACCACCTAAAATTCTGTCCATTTTTAATTTTTGCCAGTTATCCCAAGAATGTCTTCTGTTCCTTTTTTTTTTTTAACCAAGATCCAATTTAGGTTTATGCATTGCATTTGGTTATTATGTCTATTCAGTTTCTTTTCATTTGGAACAATGTCTCTACCTTTTTTCCCCATGACATTGACTTTTTGAAGCCAATTCATAGAAAGTTCTACAATTTTCATCTACCTGGAAACTAGAAAGTATGTCTAGATTCACATTAAATATTTTGACAAGAATATCTCATAGTTTATCTGGAGTACATCATATCACATCAGGGAGCAAATAATACCTGGAAGAAGGGACTTACACAGTCATTGGCAAAAATATGAGGAATCCATATGAAAATATTGAGTGTTCGATCAAGAAGACCAAGATGTAATTTAGGGTCAGGTGGTATGTATTGGCATGCATGCACGTACCACAGATCTTAGATTTAATGTCCTGGATGCAGCATCTGGGCATATTTAAAATAGATAAACATTATATTGGCCAATCCTAAAAGCTGGGAAGACAGAAATTCCTTTGTATAATGTAGAGAAAAGATTCCAAAACTCAAGGAATTCTGGAATGAATTACCAAATATGTCATCCCTTTTCCCAACCTGTCCCTGGTAGAACCCTGAAGGCATTCCCTTTACCCAGTGGCTTGAGACATACTTTCTTATAGGAGTTTTAGAATCCTTAAAACATGACTTAGCAGGTGTTCTCTAGAGGCCAAGAATGCTAAAGTGTACTCCCTATCTTCAGTGGAGTTGGGACGTTTCCAATAGTAGCCTTTAACAGTGGCCCACCTGCAATTTATGGTAATCAGAATGGATACCAAGATCTTTGGAGGTGATTAATTGAGGATAGGAACCCAGATAAGTAGCAGCTCACTAAAGCCCTGCTTGATCTGCATAGCCAAAATTTCTCCAGGTTTGGAGACAGATGTCATCAAGATAAAAATGTAGCCCTGTATTCTATTGCTAGACCTGAGCTAGTTCAAAGACCTAGAGCCGATGGAAAAATGCAGAGTCCAGGTGTCCTTGAGGAGGGAGCTTATAAAAGCCCCATAAGTGTACAATGTGTATCTTACTTCTGGCTTTCCCCAAAGGGACCCGTTACCATTTTACCTGGGTCAATACGCTAGGGAAACTACACAAACACTTTGGCAACAGTTGGACACTAACTGTTAGCTATCAGTATGTCCTTAGTACCCATAATGTTGGCCACTTGTCAGAATGGAAGCATATAGAGATCAGGTAATGATGGAGTTTTGAACTAATTCAGTCTCACCATAGGCCCGAAGGAACCTTAAACCCCTCCCGTAGTAGTTTCCCCATTTCTGAGTGTCTAGTTGGAAAAGATGCCCTTAGCAATTGAAAGATTCTCACGTTGGCTTGCTGACCAGTGAAGTAAGGACTGTTGAGAAAAGAGTGGAGAAGAGGAAGCTCCTGGAGCTCTTCCCTATCAAAATAATAAATCAGTAGCAGTATTACATCTCTGGGAGAATTTAAGAACCACATGTCCATTTAACTTCAGTCTAGCTGGTGCAAAAGATGGATGGGTTTGGGAGAAATACAGTAAATTACCATTAACTTCTTCAGGTTAATACCTCCAAACTCGGTGATACTCATTACAGGTGCTTTTCCAGAAGTTATTTCCTTACTGAATCTAATCAGGATAGTGTTTGACACATGGTATATGTCTATTAACATTATAATTTTGGAGAGGGAATTTATCCTGATAAACAAAAATATCAGAAGGAATTTGCTTTCCCTTGGTAGAACAGCAGTGTGAGTTTACCACCCCATCTGAGGAATATGACACCTCTTAGATCTATGCAATTGTTCAATCTGTAGAGGCTTTGGCTCTCTCACCACAGTAGATTGTATTTTCCAAGACGGCTCCCACCAACATATACCCCATCCCACACTGGCATTCTTCCATTGAAAGGTGGGATCTATTTTCTCTCCCTTTGAACATGAGTAGTCCTTTATAACTGCCTCAACCAATAGAATGCAGCAGATATGACACTGTGTGACTTCTCAGGCTAGGTTATAAAAGGGCAATACATATGTCTTCTTCCTGGCTCGCTCTCTCTGTCTCGGGACTCTTGCCCTTCATACCAAGGCAACAGATTTTGAGAAAGCCCAGGCCACATAGAGAAGTCATATGTGGGTTTCTGGCCAACAGCCCTGGCCAGGCCTACATGACAGTAAATAACCTTCAGATGATTCCAGCTCTTTGCCTTTTTTTTTTTTTAACATCTTTATTGGAGTATAATTGCTTTACAATGGTGTGTTAGTTTCTGCTTTATAACAAAGTGCATCAGTTATACATATGTTCCCATATCTCTTCCCTCTTGCGTCTCCCTCCCTCCCACCCTCCCTATCCCACCCCTCTAGGTGGTCACAAAGCACCGACCAGCTCTTTGCCTTTGAGTCTTTCAGTTAGGCTCCCAACATAATGGCACAAAGACAAGCTGTCTGCACTGTGCCCTGTCTGTATTTCTGACTTATGGGAACTGTGAGAGATAATAAATGATTATTATTGTTTTAAGCAGGAAGTAATAGGCAATCTATCATGTAATCTAATCTACAAGGAGTCCTGCCACATCAATGAATTATTTGAGGCATGTTGGGCTGATTCTTTTATTTTTTTTATTTTTTGGCCACACCGTGACCAGTGATCAAACTCGTGGCCCCTGCATTGGGGGCGTGGAGTCTTAACCACTGGACCACCAGGGAAGTCCCCGGGCTGACCCTTTTAAAGGAAAGAACACGATGCTGAACTTGCTACCCTCTGTATTAAAAAAGAAGTACTGCACTTGATGAGTCCCTTTGGATTTGTAAAGCAAATATACCATAGTTGGCTGTGTTGACACAACGGATTTTGGAGGTGACCTGAAAAACTGCCTACTTCAAGTGGAGTCCAGAGTGACAAATGTTCCTGTTGTTCAGGCTACAGGTACTTCTTCCCTCAGTCCGCATGATTCAGTAGATCAGTAGCAGATCAGGATACTGTTTGGACACTCTTATAAGCCCCAATTAAAGAATCACCAAGAAGGCAATTATGGTTTTCAAAGCTATGCCCTCTTTGGCAAGTAACTATTTCCCCACCTGGCCTTGGTGGGGATTGAATCCCAGATCATGAGACCCTAGGTGCCATGGGACCAGAGCTGCCCATAATGAACTGGGTAGTGGTCTGCCTGGGCCATATCTTTGGAGAAGCTTCCATGTCAGTATCTTTAGATCTTTTTCTCTTGGGCCGATTGGAGTCACTGGAGAAGTGTTTTCACATTTGCTACCCAGGGAGTATAGACCTGTGTGGAAGCATTCTGGGAAGAAGACTGGGAGTCTCAAGTTCAGTGTGCAAATTTTCATGTATCCTTGCCCCATTCCCTCCTCCATTTCCAGCATAGTACCCTGCCCTCAACTGTGCCTCGTGTACTTCAGTTCAGAGACCCCTCTGTTTTATCTTCTCCTTAAACTACTCCTCCAGTCTCCCACAGAGAGATAAAGGACAGTCACCTGACTGTGGAGTACTGTAGAGATGTTGGAAATCTAACTGCTTCTAACAGATTTGCAACCAATATTCTATGTTTAACATTGCTTTCACTCCCCATTTCCAGAAGTACCCCAGGCAACCAGTTTGTTTGCTTTTGGGGATTCCGTAATGCAAATCAGGTTGCTTCTTGGCTTTCCCCACTGCTCACTTAGGATTCAGCCTTTTAAGAACTCATAAAGCTATCATCATTCATCCATTTCTTGTCTTCTGGATTTATGCTTTTGGTTTTAAATCCCGTTTTTCTGCAGTTATGATGGGATTTTGTGAGGGAGCGGAGCTAAGTACATGTGTTCCATCTGCTCCCTTTAACTAGAACTTAAGACCACAAGACAAGGGCTAATAAGGCAGAAAGGCCAGAGGATGGGACCCTTCTTTTGGAAAGGGGTACAGTTTTCCCAGGGAAGAGAGTTATGGACTGAGAGCCTCAAGGACAATAACACCTGTGGGATGAGGGTTGTGACTACAGTCGTTGTGAAGTCCAAAGTGTCAAGTACTTTCTTTCTAAGAGAGTTTAAGTTCATTATGATTGTAATTCTGAATTTCCCTGACTCTCCCATAAAAGTTTTCATAAGACTGTTCAGTCTGGTTTATGAATATTGTGGGAGTTTAAGGAAAGCAAGAAGGTGGCTTTAATCTCTCCCATTGTCTCCCAGGATGGAGAAGGGGCATTAGCTTTGAGTGCCCACCACCTAGTGAAACCAGTGGACCCCGGAGGATTGTTCCAGAGAGGACAAGAGAAGAAAGAGTAACCATCTGTTAACTCTCATGTGTTAGTGAAGGTTGTTCCTTTGAGGAGAAAGGACTCCAGCAAAATTCTGGATTTTTTAAGTAGAGTGGCAAGATGATTTATAAACTGAATGAATTCACTGGAAGCAGAAGCTCAGAACCAGGGGTGACTTTCAGACAATTTTATTTTTTATTTTTATTTTTAATTGAAGTATAGTTGATTTAAACTGTTGTGTTCATTTTTGCTGCACAGAAAAGTGACCCAGTTATACAAATATATACATTCCTTTTTATATTCTTTTCCATTATGGTTTATCTCAGGACATTGAATATAGTTCTGTAGGGCGCGGTCAGCTAACTGCTACGCGGCAGGAAGCTGAAATAAGCTGAGTCATCCTTCCTGTGGCCACTGCGCTTGCGCTAAGTATACTAATGAGGTTTTAAAGTAGCGACCTATCCGATGCTGGCTCACAAATCGCACCATCGGCGAAAGCCAATCACAGAGCGACACATGTTCTTAATCCCTATATAAGCAGACTGCTATAGGATTGCGGGGTCTTCCTTCCATCTTTCTTCAACCAAGCTGTGCTCCAATAAAGTGTGATACGAGAAAAATCTTGTGTGTGGCGGCTCGTTATTCTGCTGGTCGGAAACGGCCCGCCGCAAGTGGTGCCGAAACCCGGGAACTTCGCGCCCTGCATGGAGGACCGATTCAGAACTCGACACACGGAGTGAACCGTCGGATCAAGATCCGATCTGGGTGCCATCAAGACTGACGAGAATTGTTGAAGAAAACTTCGGAGAAGATGCTGAGCTGGATGTTCCTGATGATTCTTAATCGAAGTCTTTGTATTAGTTGGAATTCCACAAAGGATTATTCAGATTGTGCAACTGAGTGCTGCCGGGCTGGAGCCCGTTGCCTTTGGAGATTTTGCCTCTTGGCTCTCTTCTGCCTTTTCCTTCTTTGGGGAGTGGGTGGGGGTAGGAATCTTTGGAGTCTGCTGTGTATTTGGGATTATGCTGTGTCTCTGGTTGGTCTGTCGTGTGCGCATCAGGGCACATCGAGATAGGGTCCTGCTCACTCAGGCACTTCTGGCTATTAATGAAGGAGATTCTCCCGCAGCCTGGCTCTCCGCCCTGAATAATTCGAAATGATTGCCCTTGCACAGAGAGGCCTTGTTGCCATTGCACCTCTATAGGGAGTCATCCATTGTCCTGATTGCCCTTGCACAGAGAGGCCTTGTTGCCATTGCACCTCTATAGGGAGTCCTGATTGCCCTTGCACAGAGAGGCCTTGTCGCCATCGCACCTCTATAGGGAATCAGCCATTATTCTGAGGCAGCCCTTGCACCCTGCGGCCCTTGTTGGCATTGCACGCAGGAGGGTGCCTCAGACATGCCAACAGAAAACTGCCCTCGTACGGGCTATGTTCTGCTTGGTGTTCTAATAAATAAAAAAGGGGGAGATGTAGGGCGCGGTCAGCTAACTGCTACGCGGCAGGAAGCTGAAATAAGCTGAGTCATCCTTCCTGTGGCCACTGCGCTTGCGCTAAGTATACTAATGAGGTTTTAAAGTAGCGACCTATCCGATGCTGGCTCACAAATCGCACCATCGGTGAAAGCCAATCACAGAGCGACACATGTTCTTAATCCCTATATAAGCAGACTGCTATAGGATTGCGGGGTCTTCCTTTCATCTTTCTTCAACCAAGCTGTGCTCCAATAAAGTGTGATACGAGAAGAATCTTGCGTGTGGCGGCTTGTTATTCTGCTGGTCGGAAACGGCCCGCCGCATAGTTCCCTGTGCTATACAGTAAGACCTTGTTGTTCCTCCATTCTATATGTTATAGTTTGCATCTACTAATCCCAAACTCCCAGTCCATCCCTCCCCCACCGCCCTCCCCCTTGGCAACCACAAGTCTGTTCTCTATGTGAAAGACAATTTTAATTGCTACATATTTATCTTTTTAACTGTTTAATTGAAGTATATCTTACATATAGGAAAGTATACAAACTATACATGTATAGCTTGATGAATTTTCTATGTATTTATTTTTAATGTGTATTAGAAGAAATATAATTGGTACATTAAATATGGAATTTCAAGGATATTATTGCTTGGGATTAGAGTAGTGTAGGCTGGTAAGGCACTCACCTTACAAGGACTGCATGACTTGTAGGATCATTGTTCACACATTCAGTGACTGATTTGGGTTCTCTCGGAAACACATCCTGACAAAGGGTTGGGCACAAGTAGTTTATTTGGGAAATACCAATAGGGGGTGGGGGAAATGAGACAGGGAAAAGAAGATAGCCAGTAAAGGATACACTATTAAGCTAGTTATCTCTGTAGGAGACTGGAGCTTAATCACACTGAAACTCTGGGAAACTGCATAATACAAATCTCAGAATCATTCCACCTAGTGGTGAGCAGACGGGGTATTGTCAAGCCAACCGGCAAGAGTCATCGGTTGAGCCCCGGTGGTGGATGTAGTGGGAGGGTTATCAGTGTTAATTCCTTGCCCAACCACAGAGATGCAGATACTGGCAGCTGGCATCGCTGAAGCACACTGGGAAGTCTGAAGGGTATGCACAGGACACAAACAGCGTCGGCGACTATAACTAAACTTACCATCATAAGCATGGATAGTATAGATAGTATAGTATAGATGATTCTGAGTGCTAGCACAGTTCCTCCTGCTGGAAGTTGACAATCATTTGTGATGGAAAATATGTAGAAGTTTATATAATTGTAAATTGAATTGGGCCTCACTCTGTCACTAATCATAATGTTAATTTCCTTTTGACCCTATCATGAATCAGTGGTGAAAATGGTATTTCTAAAGGATAAGGCTGAAAATTGTAATAGAAATGTGAACAGTAGTGGTGATTTGAATAAAATTTACCAATTATGCATAGGGAGAACCTGGGCATGAAGTTTTAAGATAAATACCTAACAAAGTTAAGATTATCAGTTCTATAAGAGAGGGTCACTGAATTCTCCCATTTTCTCAGATCCATGAAGAGATGGGCAATGATTTCAAACACGTTCTGTTTCATTCAGAAGCTCATTGGTTCTGAATGAAACCACTGAAGAGCAGCATCTCTTCAAGATGCTAAAATGACTTCATCTTTCTGGATCACATTTGTAAGAGCATGTTCCTAACTGGCACTGGCTCCAGATAGATTTATCCTTTGAACAATCTAAATGCAGTCCTGCAAGGCAAGGTTTAAACCAGTTTTCCGCTTGAAAGATCAAAATCATTGAAAAACAACGTTGTGTAACTGGAGCCGTGGGGTGGACCTCTTTAAAATGGTGAGTTGGGGGACTTCCCTGGTGGTCCAGTGGTTGGGACTCAGCACTTTCACTGCCATGGACCTGGGCTCAATCCCTGGTGGGGGAATTAAGATCCCACAAGCCGTGCAGCGTGTCCAAAAATAAATAATTTTTTTAAATTAAAAAAAAAAGTTCTTTTATCTATAAAAATAAAATAAAATGGTGAGTTGGGTTCCTTTTGTTTGGATGATATGCTGATTAACTCATCTGAACTACTCTCTGATACTATATTTTGAAGATTATGAAGAGACACTTGAAAGACTTGCTAAAATGTCTTCGTAGGGATTTTCTGAATCTGGTGGCAGAGATGAATAGACAAGGAGCCCTCTCTCCAGTATCTCCGATCTTTAATCAAACAACTTGACACATTTTGAAGATCAAATTCTAGATATTGTATTAGATGTCCTATTGAAATAATTATCAAACAAAAATTTCTCATAATTTTGGTTAGTTTCTAACTCCATCAGAAATGCAGTTATCTTGTCCTTATATACCATGCATGCAAGTGAATTAGGATTTCCAGTGCTGGCTCATATCAAATCTGAAAAGTGGAAACATTAATGTAGAAGCCCATCTTTTTTTTTTTTTTTTCAGTGACATCAATCCAAATATCTCTCCCTACTTTTAAATTGATAAACAATTCCATTCTTTGCATTGAGAAACTTATTTTCAGATATGTACTTTTGTAAATTGACTGAGTTATTATTTCTTCTTTTCATTGTTTTATTTAAAATTTTAATTTCTTGGATTCAGTATTTTTATTTATTTTGTGGCATGTAATGCTTTCCTATTTACAGTAGAAAAATTTGTTCTCTTTTTCAACACATTTATTGAAATAAAGGGAGTTGAGAGCTTCAATATAATGCAGCCAGCATCATTTGGCATAAATCCCCAGTTCAAGCACAGTGTTACAATGATCTGCTTTAGGATCATGTTATGTTCCTTTTGTTTAATTTGTGCATGTTAACAGTGTAGCATGTATTTTTCTCTACATTCAGATACTCTGCACCAATGTAAGTATGCATATAATAAGTAGTATATTTACATACACACATATACCTGTATATATACACACAAATATACATATTTGGGGGATAATTATTAGTCTGAATCATATATTGCCTTTTTGTATGTCAAAACTGATCAAATATTAAGAAATTCACATGATTTAATTTAATACTTTCTCACTTAAAAATATCTCATGGAAATCCCACCAAGTGATGGTATAGCTCCAACTGATTCATTTATAAGGCCTTTTTAAAGTTCTTGGTGTGGGCCAATCATCATTTATTCAGCAGTTTCCATAGTGGTGGGCATTTACTTTCCTATCTTCTGCCGGTAAAACCAGTTCTGCAATAACAATTCTTGTACAGTTGTCCTTTGTAACAACACTATTTTTTCCAAGGGATAGATTCTCAAAGTAGGAATGATTTGTAAAAAGAGTATGTATTTTTTATTTTAAGAGATGTTTCCAGATTACTTTCCAGAAAGACAGGTGTCCACTTCTATAATCAACGTATGGGAGTAATCTCTCCCTGCATTCCCACTTGCAATAGCTGTTATAGTTCTTATTTTTGCCCAGTTTGGGTGTAAAGTGATGTCTCATTATTACTTTTAATTTGCATGTTTGGCTATCTTTTCATATGCTTGTTGACTATTTGGATTTCTCTTCTGTGAATTGTCTAATCATCATGTTCTTTGCCCAGTTTCTCACTGGATTATTTTTTTTCTCCCCCCCACCTCCACTTATTTTACAGGGATGAAGTTGACTTGAAATCAGTAGTTGAGGTATTGTTGTTATTGACTGTCAGTGCCCAAGCATTGGTTAAGTTATGTGCATTGTTGGTACTGGAACTGTTGCGTTTAATTACTATGTTAAATGTCGTAAGTTACAGAGTGGTTTGGCATTACAATGAAAAAATTATGATGTACATAAAAAGGCACAGAAACAGAGCAGCATGAGATGTAACGAAAATCCATGCCAAGAATCCATGCCAGTCTGGCTGAAAGAGCTCCTTCATTAAGTATAAAATAAAATTCTACACTGTAAAAAACTGTGTATTAATTTAATTGCAACATTTTTCTTTATTAGTAGTACATAAATAATGGTGTATTTAAAATAAATGATATTTTACAGTCAAATACATATTTTTGTCTATCTGCATTGCAAATATTTTTTTCAGATGTCATCTGTATATTGACTTTGTTTGAGTGATCTTTTGCCTACAAGAGTTTTAAATTTTTATCTAGTCAAGTATGTTGATCAAGTTTTCAGACTTTTTGTTAAAAACGTTTCTCCCACTAATAGATTGCATACGTACTTTTTTTCAACATTTTTATTGGGGTATAATTGATATACGAGAAAACTGCAAGTATTTAATGTCTACACTTGATGAGTTTGGACATGTGCATGGACCCATGAAACCATCACCACAATTAAGAAAGCAGAATCTATATAGAATCTATTTTCACCTCCAAAAGTTTCCTTGAGTCCTTCTTATTTTTGTGTGTGTGATGAGAACACATAACATGAGATCTACTCTCAACAAATTTCTAAGTGTGCGATACAGTATCGTTAACTATAGGCACAATATTGTACAGTGGGTCTTTAGAACTTATCTTGCAGAACTGAAACCTTATAGCAATTGAACAACTCCCATTTTCTTCTCTCCCCAGCCCCTGGTAACTACTGTTCTATTTGTATATGTACTCTTTTGGATTTTCTTGCAAGATTTTTGTTCTGTTATTACATGTAAGAGTTTAATACAACTGGAATATTTCTGAATATGGTTTAAGATAGGGATCTGTTTTTATTTTCTTCCAGATTGGTAAGTACTAAAATTCCATAGGCTTCACTTATTAAACAATTCACCCATTTCCTTCTGAATTGAGCTACCATCTTTGTCATTTAATAAATTCTCATATATACTAGAATCTATTTTTCGATTCCCTAGTCTGTTCCATTGGTTTATTTGTCATTTTTCACACCAGTATCATAATTATATGGCTATGATGACCCAAAGACACTCTAGAATCCTTTCAATAATCATCACCATCATCATCATCATCACCATCATCATCATCCTTTGAACTTAGAAAGCAATTCTGGTGAACTTGTTCCTTGCAAATAAAAGAGACTTAATCACAAAACTATGCATAGAATCACCTTTCTTTGAACATTTTAGTAGTTTACTTTAATAACTTTCCAGAAATTATATGATGTGTAACATGTACAGTAGAAACCCAACTTGATTTGTTCCTGTTGTGGACTGAATGTTTGTGTCCCTGCCCAATTCAAATTCAGTTTGAAGCCCTAATATGACTGTACTTGGAGATAAGATCTTAGGTTAAATGAGGTCTTAAGTAAAGGATTTGTGTCTTTATAAGAAAAAACACCAAAGAGCTCACTCTCTCTTCGTATATGCCTACAAGAAGAGGTCATGTGAGACCTCACATGAGGTCTCACACACAGCAAGATGGCAGCTACCTACAAGTCAAGAGAAGAGTCCTCAGAATGTAATCTACCTTGCCAGCACCTTGATCTTGGACTCCCCACCCTCCAGAACTGTAAAAAAAAAAAAAAGTTCTGCTGTTTAAGCTATCCAGTCTATGGTATTTAGTTGTAGCAGCCCAAGCAGACTAATTCAGTTCCCTAAATGGCTAACTAGTTGTCCTAATGACACTTACTGAATAATTCATCATCACTCCACTAATTTGTAATGCCACTTTTATAATATTTTAAATTTAAGTAAATTACCAAGTCTGTTTCGGGGGTCCCAATTTCATTTCATTAATTTATGAGTATATTTTGGCACTAGTTTTATCTTATTTTGATTATTGTGCCTTATATTATATTGGTAAAACAATTTATACCAATTATATTGGTAGGTCAAGTCTGACATCATTATTTTTGGAAAATTTTACTGGCCATTCTGGAATACTTACCATTCCAGGTAAACTTTAGAATCATTTAATTTAATAAAAGGAAAAGTTGAGCTTTTGATTGTGGAGCATTAAAGGAGGAAAAGTGACATATTTAGAATGTTTTATTCCAATCCATGAACATGGTGTACATCATTATTCTCTCCATTTAAATCAGTAACTTTTGTGGTTTTATTTATAATGTCCTGCATAACTCTTGTTGTTCGTTCTTAGCAATATTTTTCCAATATTTTAGTATGAAAATATTCAAACATACAGGAAAGTTGAAAGAGTTTTACAGTGAGCATCCATGTACCACTACCTAGACTCTACCATTAACTTTTTACTATATTTTATGCTGTTTTTTTGTTGAGTAGTAGACAGAAGCACAGACTGCCTGGATTCACCACTTGCAAGCTGTATGATGCAGGGCAAGTTACTTAACTTCTCCAAACCTCAGTTTTCTTATCTGCAAAGTGGGAATAATAATAGCATTTACCTCAAGGGGTTGTTACGAGGACTACATTGGTTAAAATATGTAATGCGGGACTTCCCTGGTGGTTCAGTGGTTAAGAATCTGCCTGCCAACACAGGGGACACGGGTTCAAGCCCTGGTCTGGGAAGATCCCACATACCACAGAGCAACTAAGCCCGTGCATCACAACTACTGAGCCTGTGCTCTAGAGCCTGCGAGCCACGACTACTGAGCCCATGTGCCTAGAGCCCATGCTCCACAACAGAGCAGTCACTGCAGTGAGAAGCCTGGGCACCACAACAAAGAGTAGGCCCCGCTTGCTGCAACCAGAGAAAGCCACATGCAGCAACTTAGACCCAACACAGCCAAAAAAAATAATTAATTAATTTTAAAAATATGTAATGCACTTAGAACAAAGCTTCATACTCTGTAAATACTATATGCTGGTGTGTTAGTCTACTTGGGCTACTATAACAAAATATCATAGACTAGGTGGCTTAAACAATGGAAATTTATTTTTTCACAGTTCTGAAAGCTACAAGTCCCAGATCAAGATTTGGCAGGAGCTGTTTCTGATGAGGGCTCCCTTACTGTCTGTATATGGTGACTTCTTGCTAAATCCTCATATTACCTTTCCTCAGGGTCTGCCTTCAGAGAGAGATTAAGCCCTCTGATGTCTCTTCTTAAAAAGACACTAATTCTATAGGATCAGGGCCCCATCCTTATGACCTCATTTAATCTTAATTACAGACAGTCCCCAACTTATAATCTTTCAACTTTATGGTTGTGTGAAAGTGACATGTATTCAGTAGAAACCACAATTTGAATTTTAATCTTTTCCTGGGCTAGCAATATTTGGTATAATACCCTCTCATGATACTGGGCAGTGGCAGTGAGCCTCAGCTCCCAGTCAGTCACAGTCATAAGGATAAACAACCAATGTACTTACAACCATTCTGCACCCACACACCATTTTTCTCACTTTCAGTACAGTATTCAGTAAATTACATGAGATACTCAATACTTTATTATAAAATAGGCTTTGCGTTAGATGATATTGCCCAACTGTAGGGTAATGTAAGGGTTCTGAGCACGTTTAAGGTAGGCTAGGCTAAGCTATGATGTTTGGTAGGTTAGTTGTATTAAATGCATTTCTGACTTACTGTATTTTCAATTTATCATGGGCTTATCTGGATGTAACCCCATCATAAGCCCAGGAAGGTCTGTACTTTTTTTTTTTTATTTATTTTATTAATTAATTTATTTTTGGCTGCGTTGGGTCTTCATTGCTGCTCAGGGGCTTTCTCTAGTTGCAGAGAGCGGGGGCTACTCTTTGTTGCAGTGCAGCCTTCTCATTGTGGTGGCTTCTCTTGTTGCAGAGCAGGGACTCTAGGCACGTGGGCTTCAGTAGTTGTGGCTCCCAGCCGCAAGGGCTTTGTTGCTCCGCGGCATGTGGGATACTCCCGGACCAGGGCTCCAACCCGTGTCCCCTGCATTGGCAGGTGGATTCTTAACCACTGCGACACCAGGGAAGTCCAAGATCTGTACTTTCTTACTCCAAATATAGCTACACTGGGGATTAGAGCTTCAACATATGAATTTGGAGAGCTGGGTGGGGAGACACAGACATTCAGTTCATAATAGCTAGCAATCACATAGGTTTTTTGTTTTGTTGTGGATTTTTGTCTTTGGCCGCACCGCGCGGCTAGCGGAACTTCCCTGACCAGGGACGGAACTCGCGCCCCCTGCAGTCCAAGCGCAGAGTCTTAACCACTGGACCACCAGGGAAGTTCAGCAATCACATAGTTTTATTCTATTTTCTGAATTGTTATTTTTGTAGGCTATTGATGTAGAAAATAAAACAGCATTACAGTATAATCGTTTTTGCAGAAAATACATAAAAATGCATTTTAAAAATTGTGTGCGTGTAGGTGTCTGTGCACCAAATGTTAGCAATGGTTACTCTGCTTGGTGAGATTACCGGTAACAGTTATTCTGTGGCATTTTAGAAATATAAGGAAAGCAATTAACGTGAGAACTTATTGAATACTAGGACAAACAACTACCTGACCGTGGTATTCTTTTAATGAAACACTGGATTCCATTCCACTTTCAGTCTTTTCCACGTACATATTAAGTGAAAGTGGTATGGATTCTTTTACACCAATGTTGTTTCGACAAAAAAGAGATACAGATGTTTCCCTTTGTCAAGGGTTTCAAATCTCCCGGCGGAAACATACACACATCTATGCCTGGCAGAGGGGAGCCGGTTCTATTCAGTAGTCTCGGCGGGGACGGGAACACAGGCTTTGTTTCCTTCCGCAGGAGCAGGCTGCTTCTCCCTGGGTTCGGGTCTCGAGCTGCGTGCAAACGGAGAATGATGGGACAGTATCCCAGGGCGCATCCCGGGAGGCACCGGCGAGCTGGCAGGCTGCCCCGCAGGACGCCGGGAACCGCGCGCGGAGGCCGCTGCCGCGCAGGCGCACCGGCCGGGCTGCGCTACGTGGGGCATCTTGGCACTGCGCGGAGACCGGTCCGTCGCGGCGGGAGGGCTAGGGCGTGCGGCCCGAGCTGGTGAGAGGGGTGAGCCAGGGCTCCCCTGGGTCTGGGGAGGGGACAAGCCGGGTAGCGCCGCCTCGGCCCCACCCGCTGTCACCAGTGGCGCGCAGTGTGCCCCGCGCCCCAGAGTCGGCTCAGACAAAGGCTGCGAGGGCAGGGCCGGGCGGTTCAGCCCTGGAGAAAAGGTTTATCCTCTCCATTTCGGGAGGAGGAAACTGGATTAGCGGGGTTACGGGATTTGCCGCAGCCGGCAAGGGAGGGAGCTGGGATTCAAAGCCAGATCCTTTTTGATTCCAAATCTCAGACTACTTTAAACCTAGTGCTGCCTAAAACAAAGAATTGGGTTTTATTTATCCCTTTATGCTTCATGACCCCAGCACGGTGTTTTGGACCATATGGACTGTATATATCCACGGTCTCCATGTATCTTTTGTAAACAATGTTCAGTGATTGGTGCAAGTTCTAGAATTCTGACCATGTGATTGAACTTTCCTGATCCTTTTGCTGACTCTGATGTTTTCTAACCAGCATGGCTAGGGGCCTGTAGACTTGGCGATTTAGAATAAACGTCTGGAGCCTCCCGCTGCCTGCTGAGGAGACAGATGGAGCGCAAGGATGGGAGGTGTTTCTGAGAGCCTAGGGAGTAAAAAGGTCCAGACTCCGGATTTTGGTGCTGTATGTTCGCCGGGTTCCTGAGAGTGGAGGACACCCGTGCAACTGTGAAGCCTTCCGTCAGTTTCCGGCAGTTTCCTCATAAAAAGTGGACAAGCCCAGTCAGGACTCTCTGCCCTGTGAGCTGAGGTACAGTTCGCCAGAAAGGAGCGCCGAAGTTATCATGCTTCAGAGACTCCTAATCACCCTGCCCGTCGAGACCAGCACCTGGGTGAAGTTGCACCATCCAAAGAAGGCCACGGAGAGGGCGCCCCTGTGGGAGGACGTGACTAAGATGTTTGAAGGAGAAGGTGAGAATAGACTGCTGGGTGGGAGGGAGGCAAAGCAGCATCGTCTAGGGTGGGAAGGAAAGTGGGCACCTGAGCAGAAGCATCTGCTTAGGTAAAAGGTCTCTGGAGTTCTTGATTATTGCTCCTGGCTTGGGGTTTTCCCAAGTAGTAGTGGTTAGTTCAGACTAAAACTAATATTTCATAATGGCTGTGTATGTTATTTCTTTTTATCTTCCCCATGAGTGCGTGGGGCTGGGAGGACTTGCCTGATTTTCCTTATTTTACAGTGAGGAAATGTGAATCAAATGAATGACCTGTCCAGGTATTGGGTGGGTAGGTCAGAAGTAGAAGGCAGTAGGGAAAGTACCAGGTGAGACCAGAGTATCTTGTGCTAGAATAGCAAGGAAGAGCTCAAAGACCAATGGACGTCTACCAGAAGGATGCAGAAGCCCGGTTCAAATTGCGGACAGTTTAAGTGTCCAGCTTTTTTTTTTAAAGGGCCTTTTATTTATTTATTTATTATTTTATTTATTTTATTTTTGGCTGCGTTGGCTCTTCGTTGCTGGGCGCAGGCTTTCTCTAGTTGTAGCGAACGGGGGTCACTCTTCATTGCAGTGCGCGGGCTTCTCATTGCAGTGGCTTCTCTTGTTGCAGAGCATGGGCTTCAGTAGCTGTGGCTCGTGGGCTCTAGAGTGCAGGCTCAGTAGTTGTGATGCACGGGCTTAGTTGCTCTGCGGCATGTGGGATCTTCCTGGACCAGGGCTCGAACCCGTTTCCCCTGCATTGGCAGGAAGATTCTTAACCACTGCGCCACCAGGGAAGCCCTAAGTGTCCAGATTGATTGTAACACCTTAAATAAGTAAAATTCCACGCATTCATGATGACACTTAAAATAGAGAAAGAGAGTCACAGATGTAGAAAATAAACTTATGGTTATCAAGGGGGGAAGAGGGGATGGGATGAATTGGGAGATTGGGATTGACAAATATACACTACTATTTATAAAATGGAAAACTAATGAGAACCTACTCTGTATAGCACAGGGAACTCTACTCAATGCTCTGTGGTGACCTAAATAGGAAGGGACTAAAAAAGAGTGGATATATGTATATGTATTACTGATTCACTTTGCTGTACAGCAGAAACTAACACAACATTGTAAAGCAACTATACTCCAATAAAAATTTTTAAAAATGAAAAAGAATTTAGGAACCCCCCCCAAAATAAATAAATATAACAGAGGAGGGGGGGAGAAAACTCATCTGCCACATTGGAAGTGATTAATACACTGATTTCTTATGTTGAAAATAGATTTTTATGGGAATGAAGGATGCATTTACCTTGCTTTTTACATCCTTTTCAGAGAATACCTGCCAATAATAAATGTAGAAAGAATGATAGAATATTTTACTGTAAATGAAGTAATTGGAAGGTTGGTAGGGAATAGGATATTCACATGGTGTCAAGGTATGGCCCCCACAAATCACTTGCTAAATGCCAGGGAAAGGACATACTTTTTCAGTGACAAGATCTAGTGGTCACTATCTTTTGTTTTTTTATAACTGTATTTATATTTGGCTGCGTTGGGTCTTCGTTGCTGCGCCCGGGCTTTCTCTAGTTGTGGCGAGCGGGGCTATTCTTCGTTGCGGTGCGCGGGCTTCTCATTGCAGTGGCTTCTCTTGTTGCGGAGTACGGGCTCTAGGCGTACGGGCTTCAGTAGTTGTGGCTTGCGGGCTCTAGAGCACAGGCTCAGTAGTTGTGGCACACGGGCTTAGTTGCTCTGCAGCATGTGGGATATTCCCGGGCCAGGGCTTGAACCCGTGTCCCCTGCATTGGCAGATGGATTCTTAACCACTGCACCACCAGGGAGGTCCTAGTGATCACTATCTTAACCAAGTGTCCCAATGATGGGATAACCTGACATTTTGTGCCTTCTGGGTGACGTAATATAAAGCACATGGTATCACCCATGAAGAATCCCTGCCTAAAATGTTTCCTAAAATGTTTAACCTGATCCAAATTAATCTTAAAGGCTGAACTTCTGGTTTAAAGAAAATACAGGGGATGGAGAAATAAGAGAAACCCCACCATGAGGATACAGTAAGTCGATGCCAGTGTCATGAAGGAAAGGCAAGTACTGTCTAGAGTAAGAGAGACTTTGACTAATAACCACTTAAAATGTGTGAGCCTTAATTGGAAAAACTCTAGGATAAAAGACAGTTTGGGAACAATTGAGGAAATCTGAATATGGACTGAATATTTAGATGATCCTATGGAATTATTGTTAACTCTCTGAAGTGTGATAATTGGTATCATGGTTATGCAGGAGAAGACTCTTTGAAGTATTTAGGGAGGAAGTATCATAATTTCTGCAACTTTGAAATGGTTCAGAAAAAATATAGATAGATGAAACAAATATGGCAAATGTTAACAATCATTTAATGTGTTAGATATATGAGTGTTCAATATTCATGATAAAAAGTTAAGGGGAAAATACAAGGACAATAATTCATGTGCCTTAATTGCTAGTTCATATTTTTAATATGTCAAATTTCAGCCACTATTTCTTGAATTCTAGCAGCCTGGCATAATTTAGTTGTGTTTAAGTAGCAGATGGGAAAAAATGAACCAGATACAGTTTCTATGCATATACTCATACTAATACTCAATTGACAGTGATAAGTATAAAAATAAATATAATAGGAGGCAGCCTGAGATAGATACCAGAGTAGAGATAAAAACCAAGCTTTGGGGCTTCCCTGGTGGCGCAGTGGTTAAGAGTCCGCCTGCTAATGCAGGCGACACGGGTTCGAGCCCTGGTCAGGGAAGATCCCACATGCCGCGGGGCAACTAAGTCCGTGTGCCGTAACTACTGAGCCTGTGCTCTAGAGCCCACGAGCCACCACTACTGAGCCCGCGTGCTACAACTACTGAAGCCCACGTGCCTAGAGCCCGTGCTCCTCAACAAGAGAAGCCACTGCAATGAGAAGCCCACGCACCGCAACGAAGAGTAGCCCCCACTCGCCGCAACTAGAGAAAGCCCGCGCGCAGCAATGAGGACCCAATGCAGCCAAAAATAAATAAATAAAATAAATTAATATTTTTAAAAAAAAAGCGTTGGAGGAATTCAGGGGAGAGGAAGCTTTCCTCTCATTAAGGGGCTCTGAGAAAACTTCACTCAGACTGGTCTAGAAGGATACCTCAGTTTTTCACCGAGTGGGACTTGGGGGAAAGTACTGAGGTGGGTGCTATCCAGATATGTTCAAAGAATGGTGAATAGGATTATGTAGTGGGTGTGTCCAGAGGATGAAGGATGGTGTTTAGAGGCAGGTAATACTTGAAGAAGCAGTTTTGGACTGGTTGTGGAGGATCTTGAAGTCTATGGTAAAGTGTTTGGATTTTTCTTTCTTGAAAGTGGGGAACCTTTGAGGATTTTTGTACAAAGGAATGGCCTGTTAGGTCTGTGCTTTTGGACCAGCGTTGGCCATTGGGAAACATTAATCCCCCAATCAACGCACTGCAGATCCTCCTCATTAAGGAGGCGCCAGCCTGCTCTTGAGTTGCTCTGAATGTCCCTCATTGTATTGAATGTATTGAGAGAGGGGCCAGATTCAGCAGGTCTGCAGGCAGGTTTTCTATTTGGGGGATCTGGGAAGATGCAAACCTCATAGCTCTTTTCCTTTCCCAGTTCTGCTATCTCAGGATGCTGATGAGACCCGGGGAGAAACTTTTGAAGATGAAGTGGCATCTGGGTCCCTGACAGCAGAATCCCAGGTAGGTTGGAGTTTCCTGTCACTTTCTTGAAATTGTTTCTCAGATTTTAAGAGCCCTGGCTTCAATTTTCTTTGACTCGACTTCCTGGATTGGATTTTCTTAACCTGTTAGAAACCAGGCTGCATGGATTGATTTCACAGGCATTTTCCCCACCTGTAGTAACCTTCCTCAGAAACCCTCTTGTTTCTAGCAAACCTCTAGCCATTTATACAACAAATTTAAAAATCATGTGTGTGAGTGTGTGTGTGTGTAAGAGAGAGAAAAAGTATATAATATAATTCTTGCCCTTAAGCATCTCAAGATGTCATCCAGGGGAAAGACAAACATTGTAAAATATTTAAAGCAACACTTTAAAATGAACAGAGAGGTTCTGATATTCTTGGAGATGTATACACTTCATTAATGACCTTTAAGAAAGGATTTTTGGTCATGTCCTGGAGCAGAATTATAGATGATAGAGAAATGAGTAGAGAAGCTACTGACAGGTCCTAAAGGACACAAACTAAACAGGCTAAGAAGAAAAGGAAGGAGAACTTCCAAGAGCAGTTTAATAGTGTCTGTGTATCATACACGAGCTCATCAGAAAACCAGTGACACTAGCAGGCAAAGCTCTGCACAGCCAAACCCTGGAAGCATAGAGAAACTCAAGAGAATTAGAGAGTAATCAGAGAAAACCACTATAGAAGGAGATATTATTAGAGAACAGAAGAGTTTTAAAGTGGAGTGATCATAACTTCCAAAATCACATGGTACAGGGTTTAGTCCCATGTCTTTAACCTTCCTCAAATTCATCAGTTAAATATGGAGGCTAGTGTCTAGTAGGCCTAAAATGCATTCCAGAATTATTTACAATACATAAAAAGCATTAAAATAGTCTTAATTCCATACTTAAGGAATTTGTTATTATCTCAGCCTTCCGGCTTCTGGGTTCTCTTTGCATTTGGTAATATTTTTAAAAAATAACCCAAATGGTTATTTAATTTGTGTAGCTCATTCATAACAGGCTCTTGTACCTCACAATGCAGTGTCTGCTTTGGTCAAGGAATCTTCCTTACTAGGCAGAATTCGTGCTCCCTCTAAAAATGTGCTGTTCTCACATACTTTTTTTACTAACAGAAATACCCAGCTAAGGATCTTATCCATGCTGAAATGTTCTCATTTTTTAAAAAAAATTTATTTATTTGGCTGCGTCGGGTCTTAGTTGTGGCACGCAGTATCTTTCCTTGCAGCAAACGGGCTCTTCGTTGTGGCACGCGGGCTGTAGAGCGCGCAGGCTTAGTTGCCCTGCAGCACATGGGATCTTAGTTCCCTGACCAGGGATCGAGCCTGCTTTCCCTGCATTGGAAGGCAGATTCTTAACCACTGGACCATCAGGGAAGTCCCGAAATGTTCTCATTTTAACCAATTCTTTCAGCCCAACCAGGGTCCCTGTTTTCTCTTGTGGCCTTAGCCCCTTTTGAACCCTTTCCTTTCTCAAATATTCCTGATTTTTATTGTCCTTAACCTAAATTACTATATACTGTTCTGTGACCTTCTTTAATATAGTTCATGAGTATTTTGCCTTCAACCAAATTGTGAGTTGGAAAAGACAGCTTACACACTCCCTGCATTGTTTTGTAACCTCCAGCAGAGAATCAGCCAGTTTTCAAGAGGGTGTCCGTAGGAACTGGCAGAGGCTTGATGACAAAGAGATCTCTTTCTAGCCTTTCCTGCATCAGAGATGGGCTCCCACATGTGGCAGGCTACCTCATAAATTTAAGTCCTTACATACAGACTGACATAAGACTAGACCTGTCTAGCCTGAGGAGAATCTCTGCTGAGTGGTGTTTCTCCAACCCTATGATGGATTTGCTTTTATTTAAAAAAAAAAAAAAAAAAAGAGGGTATCCAGGAAAACTTGGCTAAAATCTCTTAGCATGTAGACAAGGTTAGAACAACTTCCTAACTCTGGCTGAAAAGGAACATATTTGATGTTCTAGGAACTGTTAACCTTCAAAGACATATCTGTGGACTTCACCCAGGAGGAGTGGGGGCAGCTGGCCCCTGCTCACCGGAATCTGTACCGGGAGGTGATGCTGGAGAACTATGGGAACCTGGTCTCAGTGGGTAAGGATGGGTTCCCCTTGTAACTAGAACCTGTCTATTGGAATAACAATCTTTATTTCTAAGTTAAGTGGTATGCTTGGTCTTTGGGTTCTGTGTTAGAGATTTCTAATTCCTTCTGAACATCAAGTCAGGATTGCTGTGGTCTTTTCTGCTCTGGTCTTTCTACTCTACCCTCCAGAAGGCCTGAATAACAAAGAACTATCTTTAAATTCTTGGGATGCCTCTTTGACCTCAGCACGTGTAGTTTTCTTCTTCTTCACAAGCAGGGTATCAGCTTTCCAAACCTGGTGTGATTTCCCAGTTGGAGAAGGGAGAACAACCATGGCTGATGGAGAGAGAGATTTCAGGAGGTCCAAGTCCAGGTAAGAGCAAGGCAGATGGAGCCTTTGTCATGTTTGCCAGAGAGTTCGGCTTAAAGTCTTCTTCAGGCCACTGGGGAGGTTGCAGCCACCTGGGTGAGACCCACAAGAAACCTGATTACCACTCTGTCCCCCCTTTCCTGCACTTGCCTCTTCTCATTAGTTTCTTTGGAGTCAGAGGAAAAGAGATGCCTTTCTCATCATGGTTAGCGGCCTTCACCATTTCTCCTGACCTGACATTTGTGGTTTTCTTGCTTTCTCCAGCATTCTAAACCTTACCCTGATCATAGTTTCTTTCTCCTGTACATTCAGTTATCCATGGATCTCGCCTCATAAAGACAGTACCCTTCACCAGATCCTTATGTTATTGTATCCTGACTTTCACTTTCTCTGATGATTCCATTTAAAATTTTTTCCTAAATCTTATTTTATGACCATATCTTCAATTCTGATTCTCTTTTTAACTTGTGTAATTTAACTTTTGTTTCAGATAATTTATGACTCTTTGAGAAGTCACTACAGAATTCCTTCTTACCAAATCCAATGGCTTTTAATAGTCTTCTTCAACTTCAGTAATAATGTAACAGTAATAATGACACTGTTTTCCAAGCTGGCTTCTGCGAGTCCTGTGCCTACTTTAACCCCATCTTACAAATGAGGAAAAGAAGGCTCTTAGGTTAAGAAATCTGTACATGATTGTTTAGCTACTACTTGGGGAATCAGTATTTGTCTAATCATTCTGAATCCACAGTTTGTGTTCTTTTTTTTTTTAATTACAACCCATTTTTATTTTTAAAAAAATTTTTATTTATTTTATTTTTGGCTGCATTGGGTCTTTGTTGCTGCACACGGGCTTTCTCTAGTTGCAGCAAGAGGGGTCTACTCTTCGTGTGGTGCACGGGCTTCTCATTGCGGTGGCTTCTCTTGTGGAGCACAGGCTCTAGGCTCATGGGCTTTAGTAGTTGTGACATGGGGGCTTCAGTAGTTGTGGCTCGTGGGCTCTAGAGCTCAGTCTCAGTAGTTGTGGTGCACGGGCTTAGTTGCTTCGTGCATGTGGGATCTTCCTGGACCAGGGCTTGAACCCATGTCCCCCACATTGTCAGGCGGATTCTTAACCACTGCGCCACCAGGGAAGCTGCCACAGTTTGTGTTCTTATGGTGCTGTCCTGCAGGGCAGCATTAGGTTATATAGACCACACCACCTTCTTGGTATCTTTTCTTCCACCAGCTAATTCAATAGTTTTTGTCTCCTCTGTCTCTCTTATTGCTTCTTCAATGCTTCTCATCAGTCTCCTTTTTTAATGCAGATATATAATTGACACCTTTGTTAGGCTAAGCTAAACTACTATAGTATATAGACTCTAAAGTTTGGCTCACACAGAATAGGACTTTCTTGCTCATGTATTGATCTGTTTAGTTCAGTGGACAGTTCTTTTCCCCCTGACAATTCAGGGACAGAGATTCCTTCCGCATGGTGGTTCCATCATCCTCAAGGGCCTCCTCATCAACTAAGTTTGGCCAGCAGTAGAAGAAGAGCACAGAGGGGTTCATTTGGGTGGTTTTTACGGGCCAGACTGGAATGGCTAACATCACTTTTCACTCTCATTCACTTAATGGGGGAGACCTTTGTCACTTCACTCAATCAAATTCAAGGAAGATTGAGAAATATAGTATAGTTGTGTGTCCAGAAGTAGGGAGAAGAGATTTCAGAATGGCCAACAGTCTCTGCCACAATCCCTGAGGAGACTCTGTCTTTTACACTGCTGTTCTGTTTCTGCACAAACTCCCACAAATGCATTATGATGGTCTCAACTATCCCTTTGACATCTATATTCCCCATATTTTCATCTTTGTCATATATGTTCATATGAACTCTATTCTCACATATCCCTGGTGTTTGGGACATCTCTATATAGACATGCTGTTGTTACTTCAAGCCCAGCATATCCAAAAACAGAAGCTATCTTCTCTCTCAAACAAAGTTCTTATCCTGACTCCTCCTGTTCTTTTAGCCTCTGAGACTAGAAATCATGGTATCAGCAAGAATGTATCATACTTTCTACTCTGTTTTTCCCTCATTCTCCGTGGTTTTTTCTTTGATATTACCTGCTAGGTCCACTTCTACTCTTCATCTCTGTTGACCTTGCTAAGCCAGGTTCCCATCATCCCATGCCAATTACTATAATTTCTAGTTGCATTTGTTGATGTCTTCCTTTTCTTTCTGAATCATTTTGAATGTTACTGCCAGATTTGACCACTTGAAATATCACATTTATCTTTTTTTTACCCTAAAAAGAAAAGTTAAATGCCTTCTTATTCCCTGTAGTAAGTAATCCAAACATCTCTACTTGCTTTGTGAGTCCACTCCAAAATTTATTCAGCTATTACCAAGTACTGTGTATGTGCTATTACTAAAATGAGGTTAGACATTCTGGGGACTAAGATTTTGCTGTGAACTGGAAATATTGGTGCTTTAGGATGACAGGGTCCAGACTGGTTGGATAGGAATAGAGAGTAAAAATCCAGGAAACTCCCTCATACAAAAATGCTGTGTCATGTATACTACGGATAAAATACATATTCTCTATCTTTTAAGAGTTTACAGTGTAATTAATGTTTTGTCACAAATTAAGAAATCATTTTTCACCTCTTATGTAGGCAGAAATTTTGAAGATTGATAAAAATCCAGTGAGTTTGCAGGGAGGGGCACCCATATTCAGTGATAGCCCACATACTCACACCCAATACTTTCTTTTTAGTAAATCCTATGAAACATTGACAGGAGTGTACACAAGCTTACATATAATGACAAAGTGAAAAATCAGAGACAACCTAAATATTTTTTAGTAAAGTCAAACAAATATGTTTGTAAGTAGAATGTAGTACAATTGTTAATAAGAATGAGATAAATCTAAATGTACAGACATATAATTGAGCTTAAAAAATAAACCAGATGCCGAACTATATGTATTCCATGATCCCCTTTTTTGGGTAGAAATGTATATTTATGACCATATATACACAAATGCACACATTCACATGTGTATATTATTGAGAAATGTCTGAACAGATGCATTCCAAAATCCTAAGAGATTAAAGGAAATGGGGATGAGATTGAGAAAGGCTATCCTTTTTCAGTGAATGCATTTCTATATTATTTGATGTTTTATTTTAACATGCACAGAGTATGAGATACTTAAATTTTTCTAAGTAAATAAAATTTTGTCATAGAAATATAAGCTCGAGATGATATCGTGTTAGAATTCTTATCTCCTTGTCTTATCTCTGATATTTGCCCTTCCAGTGATGCTTTCATCTTAGTCCATTTCCTCTTGCAATTCTCATGGATGAACTCCTCCCAATTTTTAAAGTCACCTTACATACTTTTAACAGCTTCTTTGTGTTGACCACCTTGTTACTTTCACATCAGCTCTCTACGTGGTAGGATCCTATTTGAAGACAGTCCAACCCTCCTGTACCTAGTATATATTATTTTTTTTTCCCTCCTGTTCTCACTGTGGCCATTTATTTTTTAAAGTTCAGTAAATATGAGTTATTTATATTTTTGGATTTCTTTCAGACTTGGAGGATGAAACAGAAACCAAAGAGTCAGTCTTAAAGAGTGACATCTCATGGGAAGAATTACACCATGACCTGATGATGGAAAGGTCCACAAGAGGAAGCACCTTGGTTTCCACATTGGGAAGGGACTCCAAATGTCATAAGTTAGAAAACCACGAGGAGAACCAAGGAATGGGTGCAGGGCAAATCCCCTTGATCCACAAGAAAACACTCACACAGGAGAGAGGCCAAGAATCTAACAGATGTGTGAAAAGTATTAATGTGTGCTCAAAAGTTATTCCAGGACCAATAGATCCTCCAAGAAAAAGACACCATAAATATGACATATCTAGAAGGAAAAGTAGATACAATTTAGGTTTGATTAATCACTCAAGGAATTATACAAGAATGAAAACCTTTGAATGTAATATTTGTGAAAAAATCTTCAAACAGCTCATTCATCTTACAGAACACATGAGAATTCATACTGGAGAGAAACCTTTCAGATGTAAAGAATGTGGAAAAGCCTTTAGCCAAAGTTCATCCCTTATTCCACATCAGAGAATCCATACTGGCGAGAAACCCTATGAGTGTAAAGAATGCGGGAAAACCTTCAGACATCCATCATCTCTTACTCAACATGTTAGAATTCATACTGGGGAGAAACCCTATGAATGTGGTGTATGTGAGAAAGCATTCAGCCAGAGCATTGGGCTGATCCAGCATCTGAGAACTCATGTCAGAGAGAAACCTTTTACATGCAAAGACTGTGGAAAAGCATTTTTCCAGATTAGACACCTCAGGCAACATGAGATTATTCATACTGGTGTGAAACCCTATATTTGTAATGTATGCAGTAAAACCTTCAGCCACAGCACATACCTAACTCAACACCAGAGAACTCATACTGGGGAGAGACCATATAAATGTAAGGAATGTGGGAAAGCCTTTAGCCAGAGAATACATCTTTCTATCCATCACAGAGTCCATACTGGAGTGAAACCTTATAAATGCAGTCATTGTGGGAAAGCCTTCAGGCATGATTCATCCTTTGCTAAACATCAGAGAATTCATACTGGAGAAAAACCATATGATTGTAATGAATGTGGAAAAGCCTTCAGCTGTAGTTCATCACTCATTCGACATTGCAAAACACATTTAAGAAATACCTTCAGCAATGATATGTGAAATATGTTCGACATCAAAGAATCCCCAAATCAGAGCAAAAACCTCTAAATCTATGGTTTTCTGACTTTTGGATTTCAAGAACCAATAATTATTTTTTAATGGTTTGACCCAATGTTACAACTATTAATTTTGCCATATTAAAAAAAGAACTACCTATTATCTGCATTGTTTCAGAAAAGAAAGGGCATTTTAATATTTAAAAATACAGGAAGGATATATTCATAGAGAACAGCCCTTTACATTTGAATTAACTTAGCTTTATGAAAATCTCCCAAATTTGTCTTTATTTTTCTCATTTCACTGTGGGCCAGTGAAATCATCACAACAGGCCAGTGATCTGTGATTGGCTTTGAGAGTCACTGTTTTAAATATCCCTTTAATGAATCAGAATAAAATATAATCTTTACTGTAGCTCTTTATATGGCTAGAAGAGGTATAAATAAAATTGACAGTTGTCTCATTTCTAGAAGAAATAATGTTAAAGGGATTTTTCTAGACTTGATAGATAATGTGCTATACATGAGATACTTATATTTTGTGGTTTTCTATAGAGAGGAATTGGCAAACTTTTTCTATAAAGGGCCAGATAGTAAATATGTTAGGTGTTGTAGGCCATATGGCCTCTGTCAGAACTACTTAACTCTACCATTTTAGTGCAAAAGCATCCAGAGGCAATATATAAATCAGGGTATCTCAATCTTGGTGCTGCTGATATTTTGGGGCCAGATACTTTGTTATGGGCAGCCATCTTGTGCATCGTAGGGTGTTTAGCAGCATCCCTGGCCACTGGATGCCAGTAGTCCCCTCATCCATTGTGATGACCAAAACTTTCCCCAGACATTGCTAGATGTCCCCTGGAGGGCAAGGTAGTTCCTACTTGAGAACCACTGACAAATGAATGGGTGTAGCTGTGTTCCAATAAACTTTATTTAAAAGACAAGTTTGAGTTGCATTTAGCCCGAGGGTTGTAGTTTGCCACTCCTGCTATAGAGTATGTAAAATGATTAATACTGACAATGGACTGTCATTTAATGTCAAATTTGTATGTTTGTTTATATCTATGCCAAAAATCTTATTTCCTTACCAATTCCTTTGGTATTTTGTTGCAAAAAAATTTTTTTTAAATCACAATTATGATGCTATTGTGGAAACCTAGGAATTATTTATGGAGATATTTATGCAGACTTTAGTTCATAATGATGCTTTTTTGTTCATCCACAAGTGCTTTGAGATGTATCTCTAAAAGATAACCACCACTCTGTTAAGACTTAACTGCAATGCCATTATTACACGTAAGAAAATTAAGCCATAATTCCTTAATACATATTGATGTTTTTTTGAAGATAGATATATTAAGATTGGTGGCTGCCATTTTAATTGTTTTTGACTTTCCATTTGCCAAATGTACAGTATTAGATTCAAAAATGTGCTTTCTGCTGAGTGGGAGGGTCTTTGAGATAGCCCCAGAAAAACACATCTAGAGGCCCACCAAAGAGGACCAGGGAGAAAGTGACCACGGGCCAAACTGAGGCAGGGAAGTATGAGAGAAGAAGTGGAGGAGTTGATTCATAGTACTTCACTGTATTTATAAATACTGCATCCTTCCAAACATAATTGAAGATTGGTCAAGTTCAACTTCTTACTCTTAAATGGAAGAACAGACAATTCAACTGCCTGAGCATTGTGTGAACTATCAAAAGTAAAGCTGTTAATCCAGAATATATACCATTATCTCTAGATATTTTCTATTAGTATATTTACTTTAAAAAAAACAAAAAACAACTGCCTTCTAACTCTTAGGTTCTGTATGACTTTGATGGGCAGAGGACAGAGTGAGGATGCTCACTGTTCTTTATATATGTTTGTCCATGTTTCTATGGTCTTAGATTTCCCAAGAATTTGACTTTCTCTGATTGCTTCTTTTAGTGAAAGGCATGACCATCACTTTTCTCTGCCTCAGTGAGTCCCTGCCTCAGTGATCTCATATAATGTCTTATAGCTTAAAATACTATCTCTGTTTAATTGCCAAATTCACGTCCCCAGCCTAGACCTTTCTTCTGAACTCCAACCTCTTCCTGCCATTGAGCCTTTGCACTAGCTGTTCCTTCAGACATCCTACACTTCCCTTCTCATCTTTGCTCAATGTTGCCTTTTCACTAAAGCCTGTTCTGACCATGCTACTTAATACTGCAACCTGTCCCTTACCCCCTAACTTCAATATTCCCAACCCCCTTAATTTGTTCTATTCTTTCTTTGTCCATATCACATATCACCTAACATACTAGATAATTTACATATTTACTATGCTTATTATTTACTATTGTCTCCCCTTACTAATATGTAAGCTCCATGAGAGCAGGGATCTGTTTTGTTTGCCAGTGTATTATAAGTGCCTAGAATAGTGCCTGGCACACAGTAGGGACTCAAGAAATATTTGTTGAATTGCTTTGATTTGAACTGAATTGAATTACGTATCTATGATGACAGTAGAGAAAGACAGTTCCTATACTGTCTCACCTAGATTTTATAGGTGAGGAAACCTTTTCGTTTCCTTTTTTTTCTTTGCAAATGGATCAGAATTTATAAGCCTCTAAGAATGGTGAATCATAACTGACATACTTTTAAGATAGAAGGGTATTTTTAAGTTAATTTGTTTAAAATGCAGTTAAGTAGGGCTGATTAACTACATGACTTTATCTTTGTTTTTGTAAGAGAGTTTACATTACCACCTTCCTTCATCCCAAAGGAAACTAGAGTTTATTCTCTGGAGAAGGACAATTTGCTCTGGAATCAGAGACACCAGACACAGAAGAGACAGGGGTAAGAAACAGGGCTGAAATGGAGACTGAATGGTGGCATGCGCAGCCCCTCTCCCGGGGGAAGCCAGGCTCCACCCCTTCAACAGCCCCCCACTCCAGTTTAACTCATCCCTTCATATATAATTTATTTGTATGACTATTGTTGGTCTTGGTATCACTGAAAAGGTTATTTCCTATATTTTGAGTTTGTGTTTTTACATCTGATGCAATTGAGGATCTAAACACTTCTGCTTTCCAAATTTCTAGTCAATTATCCAAATACCCCTCATTGTTTGTCATCCTCTTTCAACTGATTGTTTGTGCTAAACACACTCTGTACATCTACAGAGATGACCTTATTTAAATGGCTTCATTCCTGTGAAATGGATACTATTATTTTCCCCCATTTTATAAATGAAGACACTGAAGATCTGAGGGGATAAATGATATGCCCAAGGTTGCACAGCTAAGCAGTTGAAACGCTGGATGGGTTAAACTGCTGGGACAGGAGCTGGGCTGTGTGTGACATTCACGTGTCTTTTAATTTCTCTGATGAGACATTTTTATGAAAATATATGTAGTTGATTTCAAAACACAGGTAAGTTTCCTCTATTTACCTTTATTTTTCTAAAAGTTTCTTTTCAAAATATGTATGTTGAAACTCTAACACCCAATGTGATTGTATTTGGAGAAGGGCTTTTGGAAGGTAATTAGGGTTAGATGAGGTCATAAGAGTGACCTTCATGATGGAATTAGTGCCCTTATAAGAAGAGACACCAGAGAACAAACTCCCTTTCCCTCTCCCGCCATTACTAATGGTCTGTTACTAATGGACCCTTAGTCTGTTCCGGTTGCTGTAAGAAAAATATCATAGACTGGGTGGCTTATAAATAGCACAAATTTATTGCTCACAATTTTGGAGGCTGAAAGTCCAAGATCAGGATAGCAGCATGGTCAGGTTCTGGTGAAAGCCCTCTTCTGGGTTGCAGACTACCGACTTCTCCCTGTGTTCTCACATGGTGGAAGGAGCTAGGGAGCCTAGTGGGCTCTTTTCTAAGGTCACTAATCTCATTCATGAGGGTTCCACCCCCCTGACCTAAGTGCCTCCCAATGCCCCACCTCTTAACTACTGTCAACTGGGTATTTTGGATTTCAATATATGAATTTGGAGGGGACACATTCAGATCACTGCACACCGAAATTTATGTTTCTGACCCCAAACAGCACTTCAGACTTTTAATTCCCAGTGCATAATTAACTCTTGGATGTGTATTAGGCATCTCAAATTTAACAAGTCCGTTTCTGAACCTGCTCTGTTTCCAGTATTTCCTGTCTCAGTAAATGGGAGCATCCAATTGCCCAATCAGAATCATCTTGACTCCTCAATCCCTCAGAAAATTCTGTTGGCTCTATCTTCAAAATATATCTTTTCTCATCACCCCCACTGCTGCCACTTAATCTAGTTCACTATTTTCTTTCACAATGGGTTATTGCACACTTGCATCCCCTACAGTTTATTCTCCAGATAGTACCCATATGACTTATGTTCTCACTATGATTTGCCTCAAGCAATACAGCATTTCTTGCTGGTCCATGCATATGCCCATCCCTGCTCCCACCTCAGGGCCTTCGCCTTCTCTAAGATGCTCTTTCTCCAGATATAAATGTGGCTCATTTCCTGACTTCTTTCAGGTCTCAGGTCAAATAGCGTCTCATCAGACAGATCTTCCTGAGTTACCCTGTATAAAATAGCTCCCCACTTATAGCTGTTCTCTTTTGGGTTGATTATATATTATCACTTCTTTCCCCCTCTTTACTAGGTTTGAAGTTAGATATTCTACTTCTGTTCTTTTAGTGGTTACCCTGAATGTTACAACATGCTTTATTTTTTAATTTTTAAATTAAGTTTTATTGGAGCATAGTTGCGTTACAATGTTGTGTTAGCTTCTACTGCACAGCAAAATGAATCAGCCATTCATATACATATATCCCCTCCCTTTTGGATTTCCCTCCCATTTAGGACACCACAGTGCATTAAGTAGAGTTCCCTGTGCTATACAGTAGGTTCCCCTCAGTTGTCTATTTTATACATAGTGTCAATAGTGTATATGTGTCAATCCCAATCTCCCAATTCCTCCCACCCCACCCCTTTCCCCCTTGGTATCCATACATTTGTTCTTTACGTCTGTGTGTCTATTTCTGCTTTGCAACATGCATTTTTTAGAAACTTTATTAAATTATGATACTCATACAGAAAAGTGCATATATAGAGATAAATACCTTAATGAGTTTTCAAAATGTTAAACACATCTGTGTAACCAGCTCATAGGTTAAGAACAAATTATAGCCATACAGAAGCAGTGCTCCCTTCCAGTCACTATCCTCTAAAAGGTAACTTCTAACACCATAGGTTAATTTCACCTGTTTTTGTACTTTATTTAAATAGAATTACATGTATTCTTTTATATCTGGCTTCTTTTGCTCAATACTATATTTGTGAGATTCATCAATATTGTTGTGTGTAGTTCTAGTCTCTATTTTCATTGCTGTGTGTACTCTATTGTATGATATAGCAATATTTATTTGCTCAGTTCACTGCTGATCGGCATTGGGTGGTTTCCAGTTTGGGATTAATATAAAGAATGTTCTATGAACATTCTAGTATATGTCTTTTGGTAAATACATGTATCCATTTCTGTTGGTTATATAACAAAGGATAGGATTGCTGGATCATAATGTTCAGCTTCAGTAAATGCTACTACCAAATGCTTTTCTGAAATAGTTGTACCAATTTATACCCTCACCAAAAATACCTGAAATCTCTGGTCCTTGATTTTAATCTGGGTTAACTTATTAATTTTGTCCTTTATGTTTAGCACTTTTTATTCCATGTAATAAATCTATGCCCATTTCAAGGTTGTAAAAATACTCTCCTACTTTCTTCTAAAAAATTTTGTTTTATCTATCACATTTAGATTTGAAATCCATCAGGACTGATTTTTGTTTATGTTGTAAAGTAGAGGTCAATATAAAGGTCCAACTGACCCATCACCAACTTATTTAAAAAATCTTCTTTTCCTCCACCCTTTTTCTAAATCAGGTGATGGTCTATATGTAGGTCTGAATTTGGACTCTTGTTCCTTTGTCAGTTTATCTATTCTTGCACCAATACCTACCTCATTGTCTTAATTACTGATACTATAACTTTATAATAGGTTTTCATATTCAGTAATATAAGTCTACTGGCTAACAATATACATTTTCTACTTATCAGAATGTAATGTTAATGAATACCTCTACTCTTGTCTACAATAGTCCTTAGAGCACTTTAACTATAACACTTTAACTTAGGATACTTTAACTCAATTCACCCTCTTCCCAATCTCTACGCCATTGTTTTTGGATATTAAATCTTTTTCTTTAAACATCTTTATTGGAGTATAATTGCTTTACAATGGTGTGTTAGTTTCTGCTTTATAACAAAGTGAATCAGCTATACATATACATATATCCCTGTATCTCCAAATCTATTTTTTTAACCTCACAAATTATTAAGATTTTTACTCTACATCATTAATGCTCCTTTATAGTCACATATTTTTTCTTTGTTCTTTGTTCCTTTTTACATTTTTGTCCTTTTGTCTGGAATCATTTTCTTTCTGCCTAAAGTTCAGCCTTGAAAATTTTCTTTAATGTAGTCTGTTGGTGGCAAACTCTCTCATTTTTTTGGTCTGAAAATGTCTTTATTTCTCCTTTATTCTTGAAAGATTTTTTTTGAATTCTGTGTTGTCAATTATTTCCTCACAACACATTGAAGATTTCATCCCACTGTCTTCTGGCTTCCATTATCACAGATGATAAGTTAGCTGTCACAATGCTGCTTGTGCTAGTTATCAAAATTTGCCACTGTATTAATTAGGAATATCTGCATAATAAGTAACTCCAAAAGTTAATGGCTTAAAAAAATAAACATTTTTTAATCTCACATTTTTTAATGAGTCAGTAATTCAGAGGCTGCTTAGTTGGGAGATTCTGGCTCAGAATTCAGTCAATATGAAGTTGCAGTAAGATGTCAGCTGAGATTGGAGTCATCCGAAGGCTTGGTTGGGGCTAAAGGATACACTTCCAAGATAGCTAACTCAAATGGCTGGCAAGTTCCTCAGAGCAAGCAATCAAAGAGTGTACAAAGCAGAAGTGGCAATCTTTTGTGACTTAACTTCTGAAATCACATACTGTCACTTCCACCACATTCCACTCTTTTTTTTTTTTTTTTTTTGCCACTCTGCATGGCATGTGGGATCTTAGTTCCAAGACCAGGGATCTAACCCACGCCCCCTGCAGTGGAAGCATGGAGTATTAATCGCTGGACTGCCAGGGAATCCCACATTTTATTCTTTAGAAGTTAGTCTGACTCACATTCAAGGGGAGAGGGAGGAAGGAATGGGCATATTTTAAAACTACCACAGACACTTTTAAGATTTTCTCTTTGTCTTTAGTTTTTTTCAGTTTCACTATGATGTGTCTAGGTGTAGATTTCTCTTTATTTAACTCATTAGAGAGTTATTTGGCTTCTTAAATATGTGATCTGTTTGCTTTCACAGGTATTAAAAAATATTTAGCCATTATCTCTTCAAATACTGTCTCTGTCTCTCCTCTTAAACTTATGCTAGATCTTTTCACTGTAACATCTATGTCTCTTATTCTCTCTTCTATATATTTCATCCTTTTGTTTCTTAATGCTTCATTCTAGATAATCTCTTCTGACCTACCTTCCATTTCATTTATTCTCTATTCATCTATGTCTAATCTGCCATTATATGCATTCAATGAATTCTTAATTTTGTTACTGTATTTCTTTGTCATAGAGTTTCTATTTAGTTTTTTAAAAATATGTTATATCACTTTTTATAGTTTCCAGGTATCTGCCAAAACTGTCTGAGTTATCTTTTATTTCTTTAAACAAAGAAAACATAAAGTGTTTTATACTTTGCATCTGGTAATTCCAAAAGCAGTTGTCTTTGTAGGTCTATTTCTGTTGTTTGTGTTTCTGCTGAAATACTCACTAGGAGTCTAGTTTCCCTGGGTACCGGCTTATCTTTAACTCTGTACTCACCATTTCTACAAAAACTTACATGTAGGAACAATCTAAGGCCTATAATTATAATGCTTTCCTCCAGAGAGGATTTGTATTTGTTTTTGCCAGGCATCTGATAGCATCTCAGTTAGAGCCCACCTTAAACCAAAATCAAGACTTGGACAGGCAATTTGACCCTAGCCTGTAAATTCCCCTGAAGCTGTTCCACTTCCAATTCATTCTTCTCCTAAGTGTATAGCCCTTTGGGGTCCCAGTTATTATACAGAGGGTCTTCTGTTTCACTCCCCACACACTGTATTTTATTTATTTTTTCTTCTCAAGTGAAAAATTATAATTTTCCAGTTAGGTAAATACCCTCAGCAAAGGCATCTTCCAAGTCATATCATGTCCCTGGATCCTGGCTTTCCAGCTTTTGGTCTGGCAATTCCCTAATATCATGCCATCTCTTAGACAGCTTGCTATGGGCTGAAAAGCATCCCCCTAAAATTCAGATGTTGGAATCCTAACCCCCAGTACTTCAGAATGTGACTGTATTTAATCACATATTCAAGTGTTTAAGCTTGGTCACTTTAAAGAGGTGATTAATTTAGAATGAGGCATTGGGGTATACTCTAATCCAATCCAATCTTCATATGAGATTTTAAGAAGTGTCCTTATAAAAAGAAGAAGAAAATTGGACACATAGAGAGACACTAGGGGCATGAAAGCGCACAGAGGAAAGACCATGTGAGGTCATAGGGAGAAGGGAGCTATTTGTAAGCCAAGCAGAATGGCCTCAGGAGAAACCAGTCCTGCTGAGACCTGGATCCTGGGCTTTTAGCCTTCAAAACTGTGAGAAAATAAATTTCTGTTATTTAAGCCACCTAGTCTGTGGTATTTTGTTGTAGCAGCCCTAGCAAATTAATACATTCCTTTAAGAACTTCACATACTCTGCATGTATTACAGAGTTTTATTTTTTAATTTGTTGTTTCCTGAGGTGGGTTTATATAAAGACTCCAGCCCACTGTTACCAGAAAGAGGAACTCCAGTCATCGCCTATCCCCCTCTCCACACGCTGCCTCCTTTTTCTTCATAGCCCTTACCATCACTTAGGGGATTATCTCTTTATTTTTCTATTTATCGTGGGCTGAAGAAAAGTGCATAACCTAAAAGTTGCATGTTAAGTTTCATTTGGGGAACTTGCTGAGGACTATAGTCTGGGAGACAGCCTCTCAGATAGCTCTGAGGAACTGCTTTGAAGAGGTAAGGGAGGAGCCAGGATACATAGGATTTTTTGCTGAAGAAAGACATGTAGTCAAACATAAAAAGATTACTGTTAATCTACGGACATCTCAAAAAATCTTAATGATTTTAGTGCTTTCCTATCTATGGGAAGATGCAAGAGTCTGGGCTCATTGAAATTATTCCTTAGATACGCATCTTAACTATCTAGGGCCAGTATCCAGAGTGCAGAGTGTTTCCTGTTTGTCCCCATCCTGAATTCCCCTCAGTGGAGGGCTGCAGTGGCTGATGGCTTGATGGCAGGCAATTTGCTGTTTACTGGACTGGCAGGCAATATTCCCTTTCTACATTATTATTATCTATTTAATTTTGCCAGAATTAAGATCCAAGAAAGCAGGGACTGCGTTTTGATAACTGGTATCTCCCCAGAGCCTGTAACAATGTGTGGCAGATCTAGGCACTCAGAAAATAGTTGAATAAATGAACGAATGAACGACAGAGAAAGGGCTTCCCCACCAGAAGAGCTGGGCGGGCCACCTAGTCTCCTGGGACCACAGTCAGGAAACGCAGGCGGTCCGCCTGGGTGGCCGCTGACCAGGGTCTGGCAGCCCTGGGGGCACGCGTGCCGTGGGGGAGTCCGGCATAGTCCGGGTTCCGGGTTTTCCGGAGCGCCTACCTCCCTGGAGAGGGCGGGGCCCTCGCGGCTCCCCGTGGGCGGAGCGGGCGGCCAGGCGTGCTGAGCCGCCGGAAGAAGGGCGGGCGCCGGGGTTTGTGGCTGCACCGCAGCATCTGGGGCCGCACCCCGAACCCGCCAGGGCCCGGGCGAGAGCGACCGGGACACGGGCAAAGGCCACGGCGCGCCGGGAGGGTGGAGGCGCCGGGACACCCGGGCTGCGGCCCAGGAGGCTGGGCGCCGGTGGGCCTGGCTGCTGCCACCGGGCCGGCATCAAAGCAGCGGCCGGCGAGCTGTATCCTCGCCCGGGTCTGCGGGAAGCCGGTTCTGGGCACCCCTCGCATTGTGGCCCCCAAAGCCCCGCTCCCGGGGGTGCGGCCGGGAAAGGATACCTTGGAGGGGCGGTGGGTTCATCTGGTGCCGCAGCACCCGCCCTAGGCCGCCTCTTGGGAATTTGGAAAAGATTCCCCGGTCCCGTCCGGAGGCCGATAGTCCTCTGAGCTTCCGAAGGAAGCCTGCGTGAACGTTGGGCGGTTTTCAAAGAATCATTGTGTTGGGTGGGGATGTGGTCTGTCTATAAAAGGCCGGGAAAGAACAAAATCCGTCACCCACGGCCCTTCTCTAAAGAGACACCCTCTGGAGCTGAAAGCCTCAAGAACGGGCTCTCTCACGCCCCCATCTCTCGTCCTGCCAGCGTCCAAGGCCGGTCTGGTGAGTAGGAAGCTAAGCTGCCTGTGTCTGCAAGTCTTTAAGTCCGAGGGAGGCACGTCTGGGAGCAGTGAGAAGGGGCATCTCGAAATGAAGCGTCTCTGTTTTTAACCATTTCATAAGATTCGAAAGTTTCCTCACTTTGGTAACAAGCCATTTTACTTTCTATTTAATCAGGGTTAGGATATTTTCCACATGCTCCTATCCATAGGATGCTGCTCCTTTCTCTGCATCAGTCACAGCTGAAAACAAGAAGAAGCCAAACACCCTGCCCCACAAACTCCCAAAAGTTAGGCCAGCTCCCTTTTCAGGGAGCTAGGACTAGGACTGTTCTTGGGGCCGGGATACACTGGACCTGGTCGCTGTGGAGGCACATGTCCAGATGCCAGGGGTTTCGATGAGATGATGAATTTGGGCTGTTTCCAAATTTTCCTGCTACAAACAGTTATGCAATAGTCCTCATTATGTTCAAAGTACTATATTTCCTCCGTTTGAAGACATACCCCTCTCCCCCAGTTGAACATTTCTGAAAGCAGGTTGTATCTTAACCCAGAGGTTAAAAGGACTTGCCAGCTTCTGGGCACCCACGTGGGTGGTGATGTGTCTGTCACTACTTGCCCGTGTGAAAACACAGCTATGTGATTATTCCATCAGTTGAGATACTTGAAGTTTAAATTCAGATCTGTAATTGTTTTTAAAAAATAATTTTAAAAGGTAATGCTATGATTGCAACATTAAAGCAAAAGGTTTCTAATAATGTCTATGAAGGCACTGTATTCCCAACATTGTTACAGCCCTATGAAGTACATCTATTATCTGCATTTTCTAGATGATGAGACTGAAGCTTAGGGAATTGAAGTGTCTTAGAGCATTGAAGTGCAAGTGTCAGGATTCTAACCCAGGCTGTCTGGTTTCTAAACTTGCCCTCTTAACTCCCACGTCTGTATCCAGGCAGAAGATGCATGCAGCTTACAAGGAAGGAAGTCAAGGCAGGGACTGTGTATGTTTGTGTATCCTTGGTGTTTGTGTGTCACTGGCTGTTTATGAAAGTGTGTATAGAACTGGAAATTAAAGCCGCATCCAAAGCACCGATTATACTTACTTCCACACTGATGCCACATCTTTGTTTTTGGATCTTTTGCAGTTTTAAATATATTTCCGCAAGTTCTGGAGTTCTAGCTGTATGATCAGTTTTCTGGGTCCCTCCTCTCCTGCCTTTTGCTCCTCTAGAAGAATATGAAGAGGCATGTACTCAGACCTACTCAACCGGCCGCCTCCCAAGCAGGCAGTACTTAATTTCAGAAAGGAGTCACTTTTTCAGGGCTGTTAAAGCCACATTAGCCTCTAGGAGCCCCCAGGTTCTGGTGCCGCAGGGACCAAAGTCCTCAGGCCAAAGTCCTGAGGGCAGGAGATTGTGATCAGAAGAGGACCATACAACTGTGAGGCGTCTCAGCAGAGGCTCTGGCAGTGTCCTCCCCAGAAGTGGACAAGGCCAGTCGGGTGGCATCATCATGCTACAGCAGCTCCTGATTACCCTGCCCACTGAGGCCAGCACCTGGGTGAAGTTGCACCATCCACAGAAGGCCAAGGAAGGGGCGCCCCTGTGGGAGGACGTGACCAAGATGTTTGAAGGAGAAGGTGAGAGAGGCTGATGGAGGGAGGGGATGGAGGTAGAGGAAGGGGTCTCAGTTTGCTTGCAGAAAGGTAGGTACACACATCATTGAGGTGTCTCTAGGGAAGAAAGTTGGAGGAAAGGAGGTCCTTGGGGCTCATGCTTATGGCTTTGGGGAAAGGGATAGCTGTGAGAGAAAATGTTGGGCTCTGGGCACTGGATCTTTGCGACACGTGTGCCATGCTGCTCCCATCTCGTGTCCTCGAATGAACAGGACAGGAAGACAGAATTCAGGGTGTTCCCCACCAGCGGCTCCCAAGTGTGTAAGTGTGACTCACAGACATTGGGGTCAAAGGTTTCTACTTTCTTAAGCCCTCCAGTGGTTTTCCTTCACAAGTTTCAGTCATTTTAACCCCAAACCAATATTTTTTTCTTTCTTTTCATCTCCTGCCAGGAAGAAGGAATGACATGCTTAGTTACTCTCATTTTACCTTGAAATATATGAGTTCAGTGGGAAACATAACCAAGATTACACAGTATTTGGTGGTTGGGTCAGAATAGATGGGTGGACAGAGGAATTTGTATGTCTCATGTGGTCTCTTAGTTCATACCTATAACACTTCAAATCCAGCTTGTATTTGTTATATTCTAACTCTGTCAGGCAGGGGACTTTGCTAAGCATCTTGATGGATGGAAAAATGAATAATGATCTCTAATGCTAATTATTAATTGATGGAGATAGACACATACTCAGATCAAAAGAATAGAAAGTAGCCTAAATACATTCTATGGTAAAATTCTTTTGGAAGACAAGAGACAGGAAACATTCTTCTGATTGTACTTATCAGAGAAAACTTCACAAAGCAGGTAGCATTGAATCGGGCCTTAAAAGATGTCTAAGCTTTTTTTACGGAAGAATTGAGGAAAAGATACAAAAGTGGGTACCTTGAAGAGTGGTTCAGAGAATGGAGACTGTTCTAGTCTAACTAAGGGTTAAGAATGTGGTCAGTGTATGTGTCCCACAGATAAAGGATGGTGGTTAGAGGAAACTAATGCTGGGGAAATGTGCTTCAGGCAGATTATAGAGTGCCTTGAAGTCCACGGGAGGTGTTTGTATTTTTCTTTCTTGTCGGGAACCTTTGAACAAAGGAGTGGCCTGGTAGGTCTGTGCTTTTGTACCAGCACTGGCCATTGGAAAGCGTTAATGCCCAAAGCAATGCCCTGCAGATCCTCCTCATTCAGGAGGCTCCAGTCTGCTCTTGAGTTGCTCTGAATGTCCCTCTGTGAATGTTTTGAGAGGGGGGCCATATTCAGCAGATCTACAGGCAGTTTTTCTATTTGGGGAGTTTGGGGAGATGCAAACTTTCTGGCTCTTTTCCTTCCTCAGCTCTGCTGTCTCAGGATGCTGATGAGACCCAGGGAGAAAGTTTAAAGGATGAAGTGACTCCCGGGACCCGGACAACAGACTCCCAAGTGGGTTGAAGTTTCCTGTCACTTTCTTGACATGCTTTTTGGTTTTTAAGATTATAACTTGCCCTTTTCTGGGGAGTTGGAGTATATTGAGGCTAACGAATTTCACCCAGGGAACTCAGTGCAAGTTAGTCTTTTACAGAAAACTGGGCCGCAGTGGCAGCAGTTTCCTTACTCATAGAAAACGCTTGTTTCTAACCAACGTCTAGATCTAACGTGCGAATTTTTGTAGAGAAAGCAAAATGAGTGATATAAATTCTAGCCCCTAAAAACTTGGGACCTAAGATAAACCTCAATTTTTTCAAAATAATTTATTTATTTATTTTTGGCTGCATTGGGTCTTTGTTGCTGCATGTGGGCTTTCTCTAGTTGGGGCGAGCGGGGGCTACTCTTCGTTGCAGTGTGTGGGCTTCTCATTGCGGTGGCTTCTCTTGTTGCGGAGCACGGGCTTTAGGCACGTGGGCTTCAGTAGTTGTGGCTTGTGGGCTCAGCAGTTGTGGCTCGTGGGCTCTAGAGCGCAGGCTCAGTAGTTGTGGTGCACAGGCTTAGTTGCTCCGCGACATGTGGGATCTTTCCGAATCAGGGATGGAACCCATGTCCCCTGCACTGGCAAGCAGGTTCTTAACCACTGCGCCACCAGGGAAGTCGGATAAACCTCAATTTTTATGAGTATTTCATACTCAAAAACAAACTTAGAATAAAGTTTTGACATTTTTAGTGAGGTACATCTGTCACTTGATGAGGTGGCCCTTAGAATAGTGTCTGGAGCAGAGGTCAAACTGCAGCCAAAGACGTGAGAAGAGAAGAAATGGTCAGGCCACAGAGCATACACATTAGACAGGCTGGGCGGTTACAACAGGGTGTGGAAACTGTGTCCTTACCACCTGGTAGAAGCATAGGTGAAACAGAAGGAAAACTGTAGAATAAACGAGAAAGGAAGACTGTTAAAGAGGAGATGTTATTCGAGGACAGAAGAGTTTTAGGTGAGAACTTGGGTTCTGAAATTAGATGGTACAGGATTTGAACTCATCTCCTGTATTTACTTGCTCGGTGATTTTTTTTAGCTGTTTACAATCCCAGTTTCCTCTGTTAATTCAGATGCTAACACCTTTTAGGATTGAAATGTATTCCAGGGTTATTTCTGGTAATATGGAAGAAGTAATAATATTCTAATTATTTGAAGAGGTATCTTATATCTACCTTCCACTTATCTGGAATTCTTACCACCTGACTGACATTTGTCAAAAACTGGTGGGATTCTTAGCACTGGGATAAGATTAAATTTCTTAAAATTGAGTTGTAATTTACATATAGGAAAATACACTTAAGGGAGTACATAGTTCTATTTTGACATATGTATATACCACGTAACCAAATCAAGATATAGAGCATTTCCACCATCTCAGAATGTTCCCTTGTGCCCCTTTCCAATTAAAACTCTGTTTTACCCCCAGTAGAGACTACATGGGATCTCTGCATTATTTCTTACAACTGCATGTAAATCTACAATTAAAATTATATAATAAATCTGTAATCTCAAAATAAAAAGTTTACTTTAAAAAAGAATCTAAAAAAAAAGAATTTATATGCTGCAGTGGTTAGGTATAGTGCTCTACAAATGTCAGTTAGGTTAAGTTGGTTGACAGGTTGTTCAAATCTATATCCTTGATGAATTTTTGTCTACTTGTTCCGTCATTTACTGAGAGGAGTGTTAAAATCTCTAATTATTATAGTTTCATCTATATCTCCCTTTAGTTCTGTCAACTCTGCTTTATTTATTTTGAATTCTGTTATCAGGTGCATAAACACATAGGATTGTTGTCTTCTTGACGGACTGACCGTTTATCATTACGAAATGTCTCTTCTTTATGCCTCATAATATTCTTTTTCCTAAGCCCACTTTGATTTAACATAACTCCTCCAGTGTTTTTAGTTATTGTTGGTATAGGATAGCTTTTTCTCATTCTTTTACTTTCTTTTTTAAAATTTATTTCTTTATTTATTTTTGGCTGCATTGGGTCTTTGTTGCTGCGCCTGGGCTTTCTCTAGTTGTGGCGAGTGGGGGCTACTCTTCATTGTGGTGCGTGGGCTTCTCATTGTCGTGGCTTCTCTTGTTGTGGAGCATGGGCTCTAGGGTGCGCGGGCTTCAGTAGTTGTGGCATGCGGGCTCAGTAGTTGTGGTTCGTGGGCTCTAGAGTGCTGGCTCAGTAGTTGTGGCACACGGGCTTAGTTGCTCCGTGGCATGTGGGATCTTCCTGGACCAGGGAATCAAACCCGTGTCCCCTGCATTGGCAGGCAGATTCTTAACCACTGTGCCACCAGGGAAGTCCCTCATTCTTTTACTTTTAACTTATTTGTGCCTTTATATTTAAAGTGTGACCTTCTTAAATATAGCTGGGTTGTGCTTGCTTAGTACATTTACAGTTACATAATCATTGATGTGATGGGATTTAAGTGTATATTCTTGTTCTTTGTTTGCTGTTTGTCAAATCTGTTTTGTTTATTTGTTCCTCTCCTGCCTTCTTTTGGATTGTGCAGTTTATTTAGTATTCTATTTTATGTCCTCTAATGACTTTTTTAGCTGTTTCATTTGTTTTTAGTGGTTGCTCTAGCTATTACAATATGCATTTTTCACATGTCACAGTTGAATTATTACTATACTGTTTCACATATAATTTGAAAGCCTTATTTTCCCATTTACTCTTCCCATTCTTTGTGTATTGTCATCATGCTTTTCACTTTACATCTTATACACCCCATAATACATTGTTCTTATTTTTGCTTTTAACAGTAAATTGTCTTATAAGAAATTAAGAAAGGGAAAAAAAAAGAGCCTTTCATTTTTGCACACATTTACCAATTCAAGCACTTTTCATTCCTTCCTTTAGTTCCAAGTTTTTTTTTTTAACTTTTGAATTTTATTTTATTTATTTTTTATACAGCAGGTTCTTATTAGTTGTCTATTTTATACATATCAGTGTATATATGTCAATCAGTATCTCCCAATTCATCCCACCACCAAGTTCCAAGTTTCTAACTGACATTATTTCCCTTCAGCCTAAAGAATGTCATTTAGCATTTCCTGTAGTGGGGGTGTTCTGATGATGAATTCTCACAGCTTTGGTGATCTAAAAATGTCTTTATATGGTCTTCCTATTTGAGAATCTTTTACTGAATATAGAATTCTAGGGTGACTGTTTTTTCTTTTAAGCACTTTAAAGATGTTCCATGATTTTGTGGCTTGTATTGTTTCAGATGAGAATTCAGCTATTATTCTTATTCTTTCCCCAGATGTGACATGTCTTTCTGTTTGTTCCTTTGTTTTATACCAACTTTTCTTTTTTTTTTGTTCCTCCTTTCCTACCTTTTTTTCACTACTTTTATGTTCTTCCCTTTTATCTTTGCTATTCAGCAGTTTTAGTGATGTGCATAGACATGATATTCTCTGAATTTCCCGCCCCCCCATGGAGGGTTTGCTGGCTTTTGGATTTGTGGGTTGAATTTTTACTCAAATTTGGAAATTTTTCAGCCTTTATTTCTTCAAATATTTTTTTCTGCTCATTCTCTCTTCTCCTTCTTAGATTCTAATTACATGTATATTAGACTACTTGATATTATCCCAGGTTTTTTTTGGTTTTTTGTTTTTCTTTTTCTCTCTTGGTGCTTCCATTTGAATACTATCTGTTGACCTGTGTTAAGTTTCACTGATTTTGTCTTCATCAGGGTCCATCTGTTATTAAGCCCATCCAGTGGATTTTTCAGATATTGTATTTTTCACTTGTAGAATGGTCTTATAGTTCTTTTTTAGCATTTCTCTCTCCTCAATTAACCCCACGTTTTCACCTATTCTATCTATATTTTATTGTAAATTCTTCAACATATATTTTATTTTTAAAATAAATTTATTTTTGGCTGCGTTGGGTCTTCATTGCTGTGTGCAGGCTTTCTCTAGTTGCGGGAAGTGGAGGCTACTCTTCCTTGCGGTGTGCAGGCTTCTCGTTGTGGTGGCTTCTCTTGTTGTGGAGCACGGGCTCTAGGGCGTGCAGGTTTCAGTAGTTATGGTTCACGGGCTTAGTTGCTCTGCAGCATGTGGGATCTTCCTGGACTAGGGCTCAAACACGTGTCCCCTGAATTGGCAGGCAGGTTCTTAACCACTGTGCCACCAGGGAAGCCCTCTTCAACATATATTTTAATAATTTATTTAAACTTCTTTTCTGCTAATTCTAATGACTTGGTTACCTAGGTGTTTGCTTCTTATGTTTTTATTTTCTTGATTATCGGTCAGATATTCCTCCTTCTTTGTATGTCTAATAATTTTTTATTGTAGTTCAGATATTATGTATAAAAGAATGGTGGAGGATGAAATATGCATAGATAGGTCCATTTCTCCATCAGCCTGGAAGGACGTTGGTGTTGAGGTGAATAACTACCATGGTTTCCAGTTCTTTGACGAAACCTCAGATGCATGGCCTCCTGGCCAAGCATCTGCTATTTCATACTGTTAGAGCATTCATTGTATCCCTGGGGGTTGCAGCTTTCTACAGGATTGCTTTGGCTGAAGCAAGAAAGAAGGCATATGCAGATTTCTACAGAAATTGTGGTTCCATGAAAAATTTTGAGGCAATGAGGAAGGCTGGTATCTTTCAGAGTGCAAAGTGATTTTAGAATGTAAAGAATTTCTTTGGGTTGAGTTGCATGAAGTTTGTCACTGACCTGTGTTCCTGAACTATGAAACATGAATATCTGGTCTAAGGAATAATTTCTCTTGTTAAATAAACAATTAACAAATAAAGGTATATATGGATAGATAGATACATAGATATTGTCTGTTTATTTCTTTTGTTTGTTCCATTTATTTACAGAAGATTCTAAGCCTTTTCCTCTGACTGGTGGTTAAGGTGAGGGACTGATTATTCACATTTTTCCTAGAGCTGTGGCTGAGCTCTGGCTGAGATACACTTTAATTCGATTGAGTTCACTTCTGATTAACCCAACTACCAGTGCCCCATGCCACCACTGCTGAGGGGCTGATCCTTTTTACCTCTTCAGTATTTGAGCTAGGGAGGGGTTAGACCACAGTCCCAGACAGTTTTGTTCATCTTGCATTAAACTCCAGCAGGGCCCCAGAATTTCAACTCAGCAGGGATGCACTGGTCTTTGTGACAATAAGTGCTAAAAGCCTCTCTTCCCTCCCCCAGCCCCTCTGATCTCATCTCCTTGCATTCCCCTTCACTAGCCCACCTCCAGCAATGCTGGCTACTCTCCTGTGCCTCAGACAAGCCAAGGACACTCTCACCTCAGGTCCTTTGTCCCCATCTGGAAGGCTCTCCCCTCAGATTTCCACATGGCTTTTCCTCACTGAGCTCATGTCTCTGTTCAAATATCACCCTTTTAGGAAGGCCTTCCCCAGCCACCCTACGTGAAAGATCCTCCCCATCCACACTGTGGCTCTCCCTGTTCCCCTTATCCTGCTTAATTTTTTTCTAAGACATATATGACCATCTGTCCTTCTGTACGTTTAATTACTTAAGGTAGTCTCCGAGAATCACCAAACAGATCCAGAGGAGGCTCCCAGTAAAACCAGTTTAGAATCTCTCAGAATTTAGAATACTGTAAGAACATCTTGGATCTTGATGGAGGTGGTCTCAGACTGAAAAGGAATATATTTGATATTCTAGGAACTGTTGACCTTCAAGGACATATCTGTGGACTTCACCCAGGAGGAGTGGGGGCAGCTGGCCCCTGCTCACCGGAATCTGTACCGGGAGGTGATGCTGGAGAACTATGGGAACCTGGTCTCAGTGGGTAAGCATGGGTTACACATAACGTCCAGAAACCTACCCATTACAGGACAGTTACTATTCCTAAATTATTAAATGCTGTAGATTCCCTGGAGCCTGGCCTTGGGTTCTGTGTTGGAGATAGACGTCTCATTCCTTTGAAAATCAAGCCAGAACATAACCTGAATCCCCTCCCTTGGGGGAACGGTTTTACTTTGTAGAGTGAGAACAGAAAAAAATGCTGTGATGCCCCTTTCTGTATTCAGAGACCCTAAATACCAGAGGATTGGAACTACATTCCAGGGATGGTTCTTAGACCTCAGCATAAATATTCATACCCTTTTCTTCACTCCATAAGTAGGATGTCAACTTTCCAAACCTAGTGTGATTTCCCAGTTGGAGAAAGGAGAAGCACCATGGATGACAGAGAAAGAAGGCCCAGGAGATCCCAGTTCAGGTGAGACCAAGGCAGATGGTTCCTTTCAATATGTAGGCCAGAGTGCCCAGCATCTTCCCAGGCTGCGGGAAGGCTGAGAGGATGGACAGGCATGCACTGAACCCGATTTTACCCCTCCCTTTGCACCCCTTTCCTTCACCTAACCTTGCAAAAGTCTCTGAAGTTGGAGGGAAAAGAAGTCTTCTCTTCATTAAGGTTAAACTTGATTTTCCTTCTTTCTTCAGTATCCTGAAGTTTGCCAATCGAAAGCTCCCTTCCCTAAGCAGTCAGATGTACGTGGTCTCTCCTCAAAGAAAACAGGTCTCTTTTCAGGACTCTCACTGCATTCTACAAATCTTTAATCTTCTCTCTTGAATTCTATTTCAACTTTTCACCAGTTTTTCAGCTTACAATCCTAGCTTTGATTCTCACTCTCCCTTTAACTCAAGTATCTTTATTTATTGTAATAACTAGTTTATGGAAAGTCCTGCAAGAGAAATTACCACAGGATTCCTTCTCATCAAATCCAATGGTTTTTAACAATCCCCTTAAACTTTGCTTTTATTATGAAATATTTTAGATATTCAGAAAGGCATAGAGAACATTATAATAAATTTCTATGTAACTTCCACCTAGATTAAGAAATAAAACAGAGTTTAAGCCCCGCTATTCCCCTCCTACCTTTTGAAACAACCAACTCTTCTGAGTTTAAATATTTTCATTTGTATATGTATCTTCATACTTGTATTGCATGTGTATATCCCCCAAGCAATATATAATGCTGTTTTGCATGTTCTTATTCTTTAAATAAATGGTATATATACTTTTCCACTTGCTTTTCTCATTCAACACCGTTGATATTTATCCATATTGTTCTGGTTCATTCATTTCTGTTGAATTAATAAAGCACAATTTATCCATTTTCCTGTTGATAGACATTTGTACTGTTTCTAAATTTGGGGATTACAAAGATACTGGAGTAAAACTTTGTGTAAAACTTCTCGTGTTTCTCTGAGATATTTGATAGAAGCAGACTTGTTGGGTCACCTTCATTTTGCTAGATTTTACAGAATTGTTCTTCAAACTAGTTGCACCAATTAGTACTCCTATCAGCAGGTTTTGAGAGGTTCCAGAACTCAACATCTTTGTCAACACTTGGCATTCTCAAAGTTTCACATTTTTATAAATTCAGTGGGTGAATATCTTGTTGGTTTTTTTCATTTTCCTGATTACTAATAAGAGGGAGCATATTTTTCATGTTTATTGGTCATCTATCCAGGATTCCTTTTCTGTAAACTACTTGTTTATATCCTTTGTGAATTTTTATATTATCTTTTTTCCTTATTGATTTATAGAAAAAATATTTTATATCTTTAAGATTTTGATTTTCATACTTAGGTTAAATCTGAATTTATTTTATATGTAGTATGAGGTGAAGCTCTAGTTTAACTTATTACATGTGGATAATCAGTCCAAGAACCAATTATTGAATAGTTAATGCCACTCTGTCACCTGCCAAGTTTCTAATGCCAGGCTGTCTTAATTACTATATTTAATAGTGAGACTTAATATCTTGTTCTTCAAAATTGTCCTGGCTATTGTTAGCCCCTTGCTTTTCCATATGAATTATATAATGAGTGCATCAATTACACACACACACACACACACACACACACACACACACACACAAATACTCTGGTGGTATTTTGATTGGAATAGAATTGAATTTATAGATCAATTTGGGAGGGAATTGATATTATGATATTGAGTCCTACTGTCCAGGAGTGTGGTATATTGCTCCACTTACTGACATTTCCTAATTTTTTTAAATAAAGTATTTTCCCCCATAAAAGTCTTGTACACATTGAACATCTTTTGTCAGATTCATCCTGAAGAACTTATATTTTATTGCTATTTCATATTATTTTTTTGGCCACCCTGCACAGCTGGTGGGATCTTAGTTCCCCAACCAGGGATTGAACCCGGGCCCTTGGCAGTGAGAGCACGGAGTCCTAACCACTGGACCGCCAGGGAATTCCCTGCTATTTTAAATGGTATAACTTTTTTCAATTATGTTTTCTCTTTTTTGCTAGTGTGTAATAACATAACCGGTTTTGATCTTCTAGCCAGCCACCTTGTTTCACTCTGTTATTAATTCCAATAATTTGTACATTCTCCTGGGTTTTCTCTTTTTCAACTTATAATAAGGAAAATAATAATAATAGCTACCATGAATGTTCTTTCCCTGCCTCTGGATGAAATCTCAGAGAGGTCCCATAGGTGGTCCAGTCCCTTTAAATAATAACAGTCTGTCTTTTAGTGAAATATGTAATTCAGTATAATAATAAAAACTCCCAACTTCAAAGTTATATCTTCTCTCCTCCCCTAGCTTGGGCCTGCTTCAGCTTGGATACCGAATTGGGAAGGGGTCATAGATGGCCTGTTCTCTCTTCCCCTATCTTCTTCTTCTCGTCTTCCTTCTCCCTAATCCAGGACCAGAATCAGGGGCCTGCAGAACATAGACTTTATTTTTGCATCTATTCATTTAGAATTTGGAATTTGGAAGTACAAATGATCCTTCTGTGTTAACCAAAAATCCTACAAGAAGTTATACTTTTCAGGAATATGGAACTGTCAGTTGAAGTATTAGTAATGGTGCAATAAATTATTTTAAAAAACAGAATTTTAAATATCCTTTAAAGAAAGGATATTTTCATAGAACATAGCAATAGTAGCAACATAGCAGTCTGGGTTTCTTACAAGTCTCCTTTGTATAATTAACACTTCCCGGGACAGATTAATAACTACAGGAAGCAGAATAATATGTAAATATTAATATAAGCTTCAGTAAAAGACAGCTTGACATTCTTGTGAATGTCCTTAGTTCAAATTTTTTCGTTTGTTTTTTTTTTTTGGCCACACCGTGCAGCTTGTGGGATCTTAGCTCCCTGACCAGGTATTGAACCCGAGCCCTTGGCAGTAAAAGCGCAGAGTCCTAACCACTGGACCACCAGGGAATTCCCTCAAACCTTATTTTTGAACTAGCTGGAGTGGGAAGAGGGAAATCTTTTTATCTTTCTGAGAATGTTTTCCAAAAGTAGTTATCAATTAAAAAGACACGGTTAAGACATAGCCCTGAAATTTCATTATTTAGTATTAATAGAAAGAAGAGGACTAAAATATTCAAATTTTTACCCTATATATAAAATCACACTTTTACCTGGTTGTTTCTTAATTTCCCATTACCTCTCCAGAGTGCCTAACCATATTTAAATATACTCAGAACTTCATGTACTTTATATGTATTGTTATCTAAATCTCTAGTCCATACCCAGTATAATAATTGATTTTTTGAAGCGTAATGAATATGAGTTATTTGCATTTTTTCCATTTCTTTCAGACTTGAAGAGTAAAACAGAAACAGCTGCATCAACTGCAAAGAATGACGTTTTACAGGAACAGTTCTATCATGGCATGATGATGGAAAGGTTCATGAGGGATGATGTCATTTTTTCCACATTGAGAAAAGTCTCAAAATATGATCATGAGTTAGAAAGCCACCAGGATAGCCATGGAAGAGACGTGAGACAAACCATCTTGACCCATAAGAAGAGAGGCCAAGAAACTTACAAATTTGGCAAAAATATTGTGAGTTCAAATGTTGTTATAGAACAGAGACACCATAAATATGACACACCTAGAAAGAGAAACAAATACAAATCAGATTTGATTAATCATCCAACAAGTTACATAAGAACAAAAACCTACGAATGTAATATATGTGAAAAAGTCTTCAAACAACCCATTCACCTTACCGAACACATGAGAATTCATACTGGTGAGAAACCTTTCAGATGTAAGGAATGCGGAAGGGCCTTTAGTCAAAGTGCATCCCTTACCACACACCAAAGAATCCATACTGGTGAGAAACCCTTTGAATGTGAAGAATGTGGTAAAGCCTTCAGACATCGCTCATCTCTTAATCAACATCATAGAACTCACACTGGTGAGAAACCCTATGTATGTGATAAATGTCAGAAAGCTTTCAGCCAGAACATTAGCTTGATCCAACATTTGAGAACTCATTCTGGAGAGAAACCCTTTACATGCAATGAATGTGGGAAAACCTTTAGACAGATTAGACACCTTAGTGAACATATAAGAATTCATACTGGGGAGAAGCCCTATGCATGCACCACATGTTGTAAAACCTTTAGTCATAGAGCTTATCTAACGCATCACCAGAGAATCCATACTGGGGAGAGACCCTACAAATGTAAGGAATGTGGGAAAGCCTTTAGGCAAAGGATACACCTTAGCAACCATAAAACTGTTCATACAGGAGTGAAAGCGTATGAATGCAACCGCTGTGGAAAAGCCTACAGGCATGATTCATCCTTTAAGAAACATCAGAGGCATCACACAGGAGAAAAACCTTACGAATGTAATGAATGTGGAAAAGCCTTCAGCTATAATTCATCACTTACTCGACACCATGAAATACACAGGAGAAATGCCTTCCAGAATAATGCCTAAAAACAGATTATTCAACATGAACAAAAGCCAGGTCTAAATCAGTGATTCTGTGCTTCGAATTTCAGGACTAAATTGGAGGAATTGACATAATGATGCCAACTTCTAATTTTGCCCATTGTGTAAATAAACATTACATTTATAACTACTGTCTGCTAATATCTCCACACAAAGTACTTAATCAAGAATAAAAGATGGCCCTTCAAGTTAAATTCAACATTATAGAAAATTCACACATTATTACTTTTATGATTTCATGGTAGATTAATAAATTATTCATCATGGGCATTCACTGATTTACAGACCAGCATTTGGGAACTACTGTTTAAAACATCACCACCCCTATATTTTTTTAATTAAAAAAATTTTTTTTAATGGGGAAAACTCACATGGTATAAACTTCAAAAGTTACAGTCAGTTGTATAAGTGAAAAGACTTCTTCCTCCATCACCCATCACAAAATTCTACCAGAGGCAACCATTTTTTATAACTAAGTTTTCTGTACACCCTTCCAGAGATCTTTCTGTTTAAATCCAAGAGAATACATATATACATTTTTTACTTTTGAAGCATAAATGGCAGCCCCCCATACAAACACATATTACTTTTATTACTTCACTGTATATCATGGAGGTCATTCCATATCAGTAAACAAAGTGCCTCCTCATTCTTTTTTTTTTTTTTTTTTTGTGGTACGCGGGCCTCTCACTGTTGTGGCCTCTCCCGTTGCGGAGCACAGGCTCCAGATGCGCAGGCTCAGCAGCCATGGCTCACAGTCCCAGCTGCTCCACGGCATGTGGGATCCTCCCGGACCGGGGCACGAACCTGTGTCCCCTGCATTAGCAGGCAGACCCCCAACCACTGTGCCACTAGGGAAGCCCCTCATTCTTTTTTTATAGCTGATAGTATTCCATGGTTTGAATGTACTTTAGCCACTTCACTATAGATGGATTTTTGAATTTCCAATCTCTTATTTATATGATATTGCAATGAATAGTCATGCATTTTTATTTCTCACAATGTAAGTACATGCATAGGGTAAATTCCTAGAACAGGAATTTCTGTGCTAAAGGGTATGCACATTTGTATGATGGATACTGCCAAATTGACCTTCATAGAGGTTGGATCAATTTATTTTCCCACCAGCAAGATACAGAACTGTGGGAACCATATCTGGTGCTGAAGCATCTCCTGAGCCAACAGCCCCATCATCCATTAAAGAAGTATCAGCTTCTCTCAATAACATAGCCTAGAAGTACCAGCCGAGCTGCATCCCCATAAAAAGCGGCACTTGCCATCCCTGGAGCCAGAGAGAAATCTGCATGTTATCAAATAGACCAACCAAAGTCTCAGCTGGAGAAGGAGAAGACATCTCTCCACCAACTGTTACAGCCCCTGACTTCTGAGTCTGGAACTGTCTGATGAAGTAGAGTTCCTTTAAAGAGACTGATCCACCTGCCTTAGCAAGTATAATCTTGGCTGCAACCCCTTTGGAATGGAGGAAAACTGACAATGGAGTCAGGGTACTTAATATAGCAGGATATACCACAGCTGATTAACTGACCATACGTAGCATTTTACAGGATGGCTGTGTTAGCGAGTTACAGTTCACATGTGGAAGGAGACAGAAACGAGGTAGGACACGACTTTCTAATTAATAAACATTAATTAATGAAGAGAGCATTAATTAATTAGTTGACATTGCTTATTATGTGTGAAAGCTGACTGCCAAGGTCAGGACCACAGTAATTTTGTATATGTTCATTTTTCATTCTGGTAAAGTTTTATTAAAGTTTTAGTGATTCTGTGAAATGTTGATGGATTTCCCCTCATCTTCATCCCCACAGCCACTACTCAGTTATAAACCAAAGCCTGGCACTTAAGATCCTTCATTACATCTAGTTGTACCTTACAGCTTCCTCTTCCATTTACTTATCTCCTTCCTCTATGGGCTCTGACTACACTCAAATATATTAGTTGAGAATCTTTAAGTTACAAGTAACAGAAATCAACTGAGGTTAGTTAAGTCTCAAAGAGAGGTGTTAATAGAGGGATATTGGGGTATCTCATGGAATTCAGGGCAGCGATACATTATAACAGTGGACTGAGACCAGGATCTGAAACGCTTTGGAAAACCCAGGCAGTTTTCTCTCCATCTGCGACCTCTGCTTCTTGTGTTTTCTTCATTCTGGCTTTTCTTTTTTGTTTTCAACACCTCATTGCAAATCACGGTTACCGTCAGCTTTAGATTTTACATATATTCGGTTTCCATCACTCAGAGAAAAACTGTCTTCTCTTTCTCACTTCTTATCTCAAAATCATGGGGAAGCTCTCTTACTGGCCCAGCTAGGTCAGGCGCCCACCACTAAACAAGTCAACTGTAGGCAGAGATCTCAGCTTCTGTGGGAACCATGTGGATGATGTGGTGGTGAATGGGGCCGGGGGGGGGGAGGTGCTGGAGGGGCAGGAGAGCAGAAGAAAGGGTTACTGTTCATAGCATTCCATATCCTACTCACTCTTCAATGCTGGCTCATCAGATCAGAACTTTAGAACTGGAAAGGATCTAGGAACTCACCTAATTGAAACTTCTCTCTTTATAGATAAAGAAATGGAGACTCCCCTTCTTTAATTACTCACATCTTTTCACCTAAGTCATATTTTTGAGCATTTTTTCCTCTAAGTTTGTTAGCCTGGCTTTCCAAACACTTGCCCTTAATGGCTGAACATAGCTGCTTTTCGCCATTGTAAGACTTTTACTTCTCAGATCTATTGCCCCAAGGAAGTCTTTCATAAATTATGCTTCAGAGCCTACCCACTGGCTTTGCCTTTTATCAGTGCTTATTCATTCATTCGATTTATCCCACAGGAACTTCTCCTTCTGTTGGTTATGTGAATGTTCTTCCCCAGAACTGTGTGCTTAGGCATAATTCTCTTCTCAAGCTAGACATTTTGTCTGATCTTGTTAACATCCGAACGCCTCTTACATCTACATCTATATCTTACAAATCTCTCCTGAGTTCCAGGAGAAAACATTATGTTCAATATCCCACTGGATATCTCCACTTGGGTAACTCATAGTCACCTCAAAGTGTGTCCAAAACTCAACTCAATTTTTTCAATAAAATCTGTATTCCTTAATCCAGGAAGTGGTATCACCACTCATCCAATTCTCCAGTTTAAACTTCTCCCTCTCATCCGTCACCTTTCCCAATCAGTCACCAGGTCCTATACATTCTGTTCAGGATCTCTTCAGTTTATATCCTCTGCTCTATTCCCATTGTCAGTACTTTAATCAGGCTCTTAGCATTTCCTAACTGCTTAAATAGATTCCTAAATATTTTTTATATATCTAATCTGGACTCATCTCTCTGTCATCCCCACTGCTGCTAGAGTGGTCACACTAAAACATATAACTAATCAAATTATTGCTTGAAATCCCTCAATGGTTTCTTATAACTTGAAGCTAAATGTCAGATTCCTTAATAGAATACTTGGTATAGAGCACTGCCTATTTTTCTAGTAGTGGCTCCCAAATTTCCCCCCAAGCGTACTTCTCTCCAGCCATAAACATATTATGGTCCTCCAAATATTCCATGCTATTTCATGGTTTCTGGTGATCAACTATGCTATTTTTTCCTCCTTCTGCCTAACTTCTTTTTTAGCTCCTACTCATCCTCCCAGATTTAGTTTGTGTCACATCTTCAGGGAATACTACACAAAATCTATGAAGTTTTGGATGAACAATTGAAGTCTTGGCTGAATTTACTAAATAAATATCTAGGCCTTATCCTACAGGATTTTTGACTAGAGAGTGATAGCAAGGGATTTTAATTTTATAAAATTACTCTGGAATCACTATGGAGGACCATGGCTCAACATGAAGCAATAGCCAGGGCTATTCAACTTCAATTTGCTTCACACTGTTGCTTGCTACACTTCCTTCTTTTCTTACCCTTGCTACCATGGGTTTGCACCTAAAAAAAAAAAAAAAAAAAAATCATCGAATCCTTGCCTCAGGCTCTGTTTTCTTGAAGACTCTGGTTAAGACAAGCACACAGCCCCAATTTGAGTAATCAGGGCCAATTGGACAATTTCTGGACTTATCTTTGAGGTATTAGGGAATGGGCTTCCTTTTCTTCCACTGGACACAAATCTGGAAGACTGTGGCCCTGGAAGCTACTGGCAGTGGAAGAGGAGAAAGACTGCCTATAAATGCAAAAACACAGAGGAAATAGATCCAAGAAATGGAGAGAGAAAACTCAGTTCTGGTCTCACTGTTTGACATCTGGATCAAGCCTCACCTGAAGCTAGAGCTCTTGGGTTTTCAAACTGATAAATGAATAAAACCTAATAGATTCAAGAGTTCAAATGTCCTACATCTGAGGCTGCCTGTTTTAGCAGAAGCATGGCCCAGTCTTACATCCTTAACTCATCCCCAGCTCCCCCAACTTCCTAGCTTAGGGCTACCTTTTCTGGCTTTCTCCAACTAAGCAATGCCCTTTTCAATTACCAGAAACTGGTGTTTGGCTAAAGAGAGGCTGACCTTAATACTGGGAAGAGAAGTCTCTCAAATACAGAATATTATCAGTGGGTTTCTCTTAAGCATATAAAAATTATGTCAATAATTGTTCTAGCACCTGTAAGGAACCCAAACTTGAGCAAGATAAATTCCCTGCCCTTAGGTCTGATGCTCAAGAGCAGCACTGTCCAAGAGAAATACAATGTGAGCCACAACACAAATGCGAACCACATAAATAATTTAAAAATGTCTACCAGCCACATTAATGCAATAAAAAGCAGTAAGTAAAATTAATTTTTAAAATATATTCCATTTGATACAATATATCCAAATATTACTATTTCAACATGTAATCAATATAAAAGTTATTAGTGAGTTAACTTTTTTTTTTTTTACTAAATCTTCAAAATACAGTATTTTATAGTTACAGCAGATGTCATTTTGGACTAGCCACATTTCAAATGCTTAAGAGCCACACGTACTTAGTGGCTACTGTGTTGGACAGTGAAGCTCTTGAGAGCATTCATATAGATAAACACTTTTATCATATAAACACTTCAGTGGAAGACTGTAATCAGTGTGATTTAGAGATACAAATTCTACCCTCTGAAAGAGTAAGGAAAGTAAGATGGAAAGAGGAAAACAGACAACTTGTGTCTAACAGTATTTCCCATATTACAGATATCCCTGGAGGTGGAGGAACTAAATCAAAGGCTTTTGTATACAGATGGACCTTAAATGCGCCGACTTCTTATGATAGCCTTTTGGGGAAAGGCTATCATAATTTCAGAAAATTTCATTTTCTGAAATTTGAGAATGAAAGCTTTGGGGAACATCGTCCTGCTATCTTGGAAATTTCTTTTCCCCACGGCATGATCATTTCTGAATCGCTTCTGCTTCACTCCACCAATCAGCATTGCCCCTCAAACTCCGTTTGAAGATAACAGGTCCATGTGTGAGAGGGTTGAGGAGAGGCTTCTGTGCATTGGGAATTACATCCTGGTGAAGGAAAGTTATACTTGGGAGGAGGTAGAAACCTCCAGCCTCAATACAGCAATGCCCACCCATATTTCACTTGATGTGTAAGATTCCCCTCAACTTTCATTATTTCCAAGAACAAGGACGTTTTCCTACACAACCACAAAATCATTTTCACACTCAGGATATTGATAATTGATACTATTATCTAATATATGTCGCATTTAAATTCCCCCAACTGACCCAAAATCTCCTTTGTAGTTTTCTTTTTTATTTAACTTTTTTTTTTTGGCCGTGCTGTGCTGCTTGCGGAATCTTAGTTCCCTGACCAGCGATTGAACCCAGGCGAGGGCAGTGAAAGCACTGGACCACCAGGGAACTCCCAACATTTTTGTATTTTTTAAAAAGAAATCGGGGAATTCCCTGGCAGTCCGGTAGTTAGGACTCGCTTTCACTGCTGGTGCTGGGGTTCAATCCCTAGTGGGGGAACTAAGATCCGCAAGCTGCGAGGCCCAAAAATAAGTAAGTAAATAAATAGATTAAAAAAAAAAATCTTTCCCTATTCTGAAGTCCAAAATGTATTTAGGTTTTTAATCCTCCTGGAATTGATATTTGTGATGAAGTGAGACAAGGGGTCTCATTTTATATTTTTTTTCATAAGGATACCCTATTGTCTCAGAACCTTCATTGAAAAGGCCATCTTTTTTTCTCCATTGCTATGCGATGCCACCTTTGTCACAAATCGTTTCCAAATATGTGATGGCTGTTAAAAAAAAAAAGCGATGATTGTCATAAAAGTCAGACAACTGGTTTTCTCAGGAAGGAGGCATGGGAGTGTATTTGGGAATGGCACGACACTATTTTTGCTCTACATGATATGTCTGTTCAATAATTATTATACTCACCTTTCTATTTCAGAATATAATTGTGTTATATTTCCCAATAAAAGGGTTAATTAAAAAGCAAGCAAATAGAAAAAAGAAATACATTGATGAGACGAGCGTCAGCATCTTCGAAAAGTGAGCTCGTGGCTGTTCTCTCAGCTGGGAAAGTTGGTGCGAGGTGCAAAGAAAGGCGTACAAGGTGGCAAAGCGCAGACGCAGCGCTAACGGGCAGAGGCCAAGTGCACCGCGGAAAGGGACATGCCCTAGACCTTTCCCCTACACTGGCTTGGCAGTAGCCGGGAGCCGCCAGGGTGGGAGCTTCTTGGTCAGGTGACGGCGCAGTTCCGTCCCGAATGAATCCACACGCACAGCCAGCGACCCACAAGGACGACCTCCGCAGAGGCGGAACAGCATCAGGACCCTCCTCCGCCCCGCAGCTAGCGGGATTCGCGTCTGAGCCACAGACGCGCGAAGACTAAGCGGCGCAGCTGAGGCCTCCGGGAGGGGGCGGACCTTGGGCAGCCGCTGGGCATTCTGGGCCTGGTGTCCAGGAGGCTTTTGTGCGAAGCGCGAAACCAGAGGTCCTCTGCCTGTCTTGCACTTGCGTGTCCGGGGAAAGGGTCCGGGAGCCGTTCCGAGGCCTCGGCGGAGCCGGTGGAGTCCGGGGTTCCGAGGCATATCCCAGGTTAGGGGAAGGCCGGCGAATGCCGGTGGCGGGCTGAGGGGCTGCGTTTTGGAACTCAGGGGATCTGTCTCCGCGGGTGCCGCGTCCCCCCAACCCTCTTTCTGGGTGGGAACGGCTCCGGGGCAGCGGCTTATCGCGTCTGCTCCTGTGGGTTCAGGACCTTTCGAACTTGGAAGACCCTGCTGTCGGCTGGGACCCCTTCCCAAGTCCAGCAATCCTTTGCTCCCTCCTCCAGTACACTGTAGGGAGGTGCTCAGTAAACTTTCGGACATGCATAGAATTCCCGGGGAGACAGTGGTTTTGGGGCCGGTGGGAAGGTCTCCGCTTAAGGCTTTCTTGGAGCCCACAAGGCCGGGCTGCACCGAGCAAGTCAGGATGTTGAGCGTGAAGGCAGAGGCAGTTCCGCAGGCAGCAGGAACCCATCAGAGGGGAAAAACATCTGATCTGAGGTCTCTGCCCGAGCTTCTGGGCCGAAGTTGGGGCTGGAAGAGGAAACTGCTCTCGGAGCTCCTGGGGGACCTTCGTTATTGCTGACCCTTTTACTTGCAGGGAGCGGGGACTGGATCAAGTAACGGCATCCAGGGTATGGGCAAAAACGAACAAGTCACGGAGAATTTGCCTTCGGAGCCAGGCAAGCTTTACGTAGGATCTGGGGTGAGCAACAGTCTGTGCAGTGTGAATCAGAGCGGAGGAAACGCCGCAATGTGAGGGACTGGTCAGGTGAGAAAGGACCAAAAGTCTCTGTTCTAGCAAGGCCCAGAGTTGCTAATCGGGATTCTCCGATTGCAGACCTGGTCTTTCAGAGCTCTTTCCTCCTCCCCCAGCCTTGTCATTTCAGCATTTTACCTTTCCTGTGAGGAGGAAGATCAGCCAAGTCCCAGGTGAGTAGAAGTTTCTTCTCTCCTAAAATTTAATTTGTCAGAGGGAATAGGTGTACTATCTCATCTTTCCCTTGAGAAGGAGAAGGAGAGCCACATTTGTTGAGTGCCAGTGTGTGTACTTTGCCATCACTCAGTTGTTTGGGTAGCTGAGTGTGGTTGGAAGGAGTACTCTAATTTTAAAGATGTGTCAGTAGCCTCAGGAAAACTGCAAACTTGCCCAAGGATACTCATAAGGCAAGTAGCATACTAAATACTATTGACCTACTCAGGTTCAGATTCCAGATCTCTAGGACCCCCAGACTCTTGGCAGCATGCTGGTGTTTCCCAAACATCTCATTCACTTACCACCTATTTCTACCATACCTATGTACCACATGTATTGTTAGTCTCATATTTTTAATTTTTTACTTACATTTATTTAAAAAATCAAACTTGTGCTTAGAAACACTACATATGAAATTATGCCTTTGAAGAACACTCTAAGCTTTATATTTATTCTAAGATGTTGATCCATGTGCCATGTAAAATCATCTTCTGTCAAAAAGATACAAACTGAATTTGGGGACAAAGTGCACACTGCATCATGCCCTTGCCTGGATTTTTTCTGCATAGGAAAGTCCAGGCAACACATTGAGTCTAAATTGTCCATCCCCAGTGTATTGTTTTTTCCTTTTAGGTAAATAATTCCACAAAGAATGCTCTCCTTTTGTGTCTTCTTCTTTTTTTTTTTAATATAAATTTATTTATTTTTGGCTGTGTTGGGTCTTGTTGCTGCACGCAGGCTTTAATTGTGGTGAGCGGGGCTACTCTTCGTTGCGGTGTGTGGGCTTCTCGTTGCAGTGGCTTCTCTTGTTGCAGAGCACAGGCTCTAGGTGCGCAGGCTTCAGTAGATGCAGCCTGTGAGCTCAGTAGTTGTGGCTGGCGGGCTCTAGAGCGCAGGCTCAGTAGTTGTGGTGCACGGGCTTAGTTGCTCCGCGGCCTGTGGGATCTTCCTGGACCAGGGCTCAAACCTGTGTCCCTTGCATTGGCAGGGGGATTCATCATCACTGCGCCACCAGGGAAGTCCCTTGTGTCTTCTTTACAAACATTTCACTTACCTGTTAAGAGCTACCCTGTTTTGAGTGTTGTATGTAAAACAAGTAGGAAGTCCATGCATTTCAGGAGCTTACGCTCTCTTTGGGGAGTTAATAGATACATACGAAATAATTGAAACCAGTACTGTCCAATAGAACTTTGTGTGACAGGGAAGTGTTCTATATCTGTGCCTTATAATGTGGTACCCACCAACAACATGTAGCTACTGAGCACTTGAAATGTGTCTAATTTTATTTAATTTTAATTAAATTTAAATAGCTGCATGTGACTGGTGTCTACATATTGGATAGCCCAGGACTGGATATTTGAAGTAAACTATTTTCAAGGTCAGTTGATGTGGATTTAGTGCCCTCCCCTGCAGCGGGGTGGGGGTAGGGGGCAACCCGAAGTATACGTGTTAATTGCCATTTAACTTTTGTTTCTTGGTGGAGGGTAAAGATTCTCTCCCAGTTTCAGGGACTTCATAGTCCAAATAGCATTACTCATTTTGTATAAATTTATTTATTTATTTATTTTTGGCTGTCTTGGGTCTTCGTTGCTGCACACGGGCTTTCTCTAGTTGTGGCGAGCGGGGGCTACTCTTTGTTGTGGTGCACGGGCTTCTCATTGCAGTGGCTTCTCTTGTTGCAGAGCACGGGCTCTAGACGCGCAGGCTTCAGTAGTTGTGGCACGTGGGCTCAGTAGTTGTGGCTCGCGGGCTCTAGAGAGCAGGCTCAGTAGTTGTGGCCTACGGGCTTAGTTGCTCCACAGCATGTGGGATCTTCCCGGACCAGGGCTCGAACCCATGTCCCCTGAATTGGCAGGCAGATTCTTAACCACTGCGCCACCAGGGAAGTCCAACATTACTAATTTTGAAACTATCATCATCTAAGGCACATTTATAGTTTAAGACACTTGTGTAAACGTGCAGCTTCTGTGTTTTATTACTGTTGAAATATCCTATAAAGCAATAACTTTATAGGATATACCCAGAAGTCTTAGCATTATATTACTTTGGTTCATTGCAAATAACTTGTTTTCCAGCTATCTGTGTTTTCCTTCATTAGGGACATTTAGACTATTTAAAAATTAGTTAAGTACAATGATAACTAATATTAATACCATTTTCAAAGTATCAGTTGTTAAGTTTTTAACATGGGAGTTGGTACATACTGCTCTTTCATTGCTCCTTAGAGTAGCAAGGAGGAAGCTTCGTTCACAGTTTTTACCTCAATCAGCTTACATTCTGTGTCAAGTTATTTTCTTGTCACCCAAAGTCAAAATACTAGTGGGCTGCTCATACCTTGTTTTGTTTTTTGGGGTTTTTTTTGTATGCAGGGTTAGATATGTGAAGTAAGAAGGAAGGCTTAGAAAGAGTATCTTCACAAGATAATTTGCCTAGTTTCTTTTTTTTTCATATTTTAATTTTATTGGAGTATAGTTTTTTATTTTACATTTATTTGGTTGCGCTAGGTCTTAGTTGCAGCAGGTGGGCTCCTTAGTTGTGGCTCACCAGCTCCTTAGTTGTGGCATACAAACTCTTAGTTGCAGCATGCATATGGGACCTAGTTTCCTGACCAGAGATTGAACCCGGGCCCCCTACATTGGGAGCACGGAGTCTTAACCACTGCAGCATCAGGGAAGTCCCTTTATTGGAGTATAGCTGATTTACAATGTTAAGTTAGTTTCAGTTGTACGGTAAAGTAATTCATATACATATATTCATTCTTTTTTAGATTCTTTTTCATATAGGTTATCACAGAATATTGGGTAGAGTTCCCTGTGCTATACAGTAGGTCCTTGTTGGTTATCTAAATATCTTATATATAGTAGTGTACATGTGCTCACCCCAAGCTCCTGATTTATCCCTCCCCCCTACTAGTTTCTTTTTTTCTGACCAGGGATTGAACCTGGCCCATGGTAGTGAAAGCCTGGAGTCCTAACCGCTAGGCCACCAGGGAACTCCCCTAGTTTCTTAAGATTAAAAATACTTGAGAGACAAAACAATCAAACATAATGTATGGTCTTTGTTTCCTGGTTTAACAAAAGCTATCCAAATGGTTTTTAGGGCAGCTGAGGAAATTTGAATATGGACTGGAGTATTAGGGAATTATTAATTTTGGTAGATATGATAATATTGTAGTTAATGTAGGAGGCTTTGGAAAAGTATGTGAAGCATTTGTATTTGAAGCATGATGATTTCTGTAATTTATTTTAAAATAGGCTAAAAAAAAACACCTGAAAGAAGCAAACACAGCAACATGTCAACAGTTATTTATCTAGATTGTGTTCATTGTTCTATTCTGTCTCCTGTGCTTGTGAAATTGTTTGCTGTAAAAAGGGAGAGTATTTGTCCCTCAGTAGAGCACTGAGATATTGGGTGTGAAGCACTTGGCTCAGTGTCTAGCACACAATAACTGTGCAATAAATATTCACTATTATTTATAGCAAAATACAGTAATATTTTAAGAGTTTTCACTTACATATTTTCCATCATAAGCTGATTTCTTGTGGAGGGAGAAAATAAACTTAGTGGGAAACACCAATTTCTATAGTGTTAGGAGGAATTTATAGTCAGTAAAGGTAAAGTAAAACCCACCAAGAGCTTTTCCTTCTTGTCATTTTCTTAATATATCTCAAACACAAAAAACAACTGATTTCCACATGTTGCTGTGAATATCCTCTCTGTTACTTCATGCTATTACTTCATGAGTAGATCTATTTGTATTTATCTGTAGTTAGTCTTTGAATTTTGCCACACTACGTTTCTGAGAACTACATTTGAAAGCAGTCATTGTAGAGCTGATTTTTCTCAAGGAACAGTTTGTTATTGAGATTTATTTTCCTAGTCAAGGACTTTGTATCAAAAGAATTGTAGAAGTGGTCCATGGTAAACTGGCAAACATTGCTCCAACATTTATAATGATCTACATTCACTTAAAAAATGAAATAATGTCCCAAGTCAGTAGAATTTTGAAGGAAAAAAGGCAAACCTCAAATTTCCTTTTAAATGAAGAAACTGAGGACAAAGTAGATGATTTGCTTAAAGTCACATATGGTATGTTAGTACCAGATTCAGTAATAAAACTTAAGTTTTATTTTGCCCTTAAAAATTTTTGCCAAGTATTCATATATGGATGATACAATGAGTCTTATTGTTGTAAATTGTACCCGTAGTACAACTCCATAGCATTACTAATTGGTCATAAATAAATAAGCATCTTTAAAGACTGTATATAAATAATTAGTCGTGATTCTTTTTTACCTCATTGGAATTTGAAAGTGCTTTTGAGAAATTTTTCATTTGGGTAATGCATTCCTTTAACATGATATGCACGGCCTTTGCCCAATCCAGAGCTGTGCCATGGCAGAGACTAGGGAAGAGGAGACGGTGTCAGCAGAGGCCTCAGGGTTCTCAGACTTGAGTGACTCAGAGTTTCTGGACCTGGAGGATACACAAGAGTCAAGTACTTCACATAACAAGCCTGGCCCTTCTTCTGAACTCCCTGGGAAGGATCGCAAGCTCACAAGCTTACCAAAGTGGAAAAGAGGATTGGATGTCTTGTCACCTATGGAACAATTCCATCTTAAATATTTGTATGTCACTGACCTGTCTACTCAGAACTGGTGTGAACAGCAAATGGTATATGGTAAGGAGCTTCCTGGTTTCTTGACACCTGAGAAGTCATCTGTTTTGGACACTGGTGCCAGCATCCACCTAGCTAGAGAACTAGAAGTTCATGATCTTGTGACTGTCCCCATCACCTCTAAAGAAGATGCTTGGGCAATTAAGTTTCTGAACATATTATCGATGATTCCTACCCTGCAGTCAGAAGGGCGCATCAGAGAGTTTCCAGTGTTTGGAGAAGTGGAGGGTGTGCTCCTTGTTGGAGTGATTGATGAGCTGCACTATACAGCCAGGGGGGAACTGGAACTGGCTGAACTCAAGACACGCAGGCACCCTGTGCTCCCTCCAGATGCTCAGAGAAAAAAAGACTGTTTTCAGGTCAGCCTGTACAAATATATCTTTGATGCCATGGTACAAGGGAAAGTGACCACTGCTAGCCTAATCCACCACACAAAATTGAGTCCAGAAAAGCCATTGGGACCTTCAGTGCTGAGGCATGCCCGGCAGGGAGGCTTCTCTGTGAAGTCCTTGGGTGACCTCATGGAGCTGGTCTTCCTGTCTCTAACACTGTCTGACCTCCCAGTTATTGATATGCTGAAGATTGAGTATATCCACCAAGAGACTGCCACTCTGCTGGGTACAGAGATAGTGGCCTTTGAAGAGACGGAGGTGAGAAACAAAGTGCAGCACTATATGGCCTACTGGATGGGACACCGAGAGCCTCAAGGTGTTGATGTGGAGGAGGCTTGGAAATGCCGGACATGCACCTATGCAGATATCTGTGAGTGGAGGAAGAGCGGTGGGTTGCCCAAATCCATGCTAGAGCCGCAAGCCGAAAAAGCCAAATGAACGGAAGATAGACTTTCAGGAACTTTGATCTTTCCTGCTCCTAACGTACTCAGCAGAGTGAAAGAGGACCAGTCTCTGAGCTTCACTTCCATGGAGAGTGTTCTTATTTTGGTTCTTTTCATATTTCCTCAGCCTCTTACCACACAAATCCAGGACCAAGGCTCAGGGGTGAGTGGGAGAGATCTGGGATTATACTGTCCCTGGAGCTTTGCCGTAGATTGCCAAGAAGACAGATGCTTATCATGGCTGGAGCAAGGTATCCTTCAGCAATCATTGCTTTCCTAAGAAGATTCTTCAGTTTCTTTTAAGTCTCTTCCCTATTTTTTCTCAATCAGGGTTTCTACATTTTATATAATGAAATAAAATGAAACACTGTCCAGGTTGGTTGAACTGGATTTTTTCATAATCTGAACCCTTCAAAGAGGACCACCAGAATAGTTGTGTGTGCATGTTATTCCAAGCCTTTAAGTACATACATAAACATATTTCTGAAGTAGTGAAATGAGCAGAGCAGGAATTTAAAAGAAGCCTAATTACATATGCTCAAAGAAATAAGGAAAAATGAAGCAGGAACAGGAAGTCATAAAAAATGAAAATAGTAAAAATGATATTAATATTTACAAAAGAATGTATACGTGAGTGGAAGCTTGTATTATCTTCAACCCCACAGGTACCCATCATCATCTCCTACTCTAAGACCAGAGCATAAGTGATGCCCTGGAATTAGACAGACCTGGACTCTATTCTTTACTAGCTTGGGACCTTGGGAAAGTTTCTAAGCCTTTTCTTTTTTTTTTTTTTTTTTCTAAGCCTTTTCTGAGCCTCAGTTTTCCAATATGGAAAATGGAGTGATGGTAATTATACTCACCTCATAGAGTTATTATGAGGATTAAATGAGATGATGCATGCAAAGAGCTTAGGACAGTACTCAGCACAGCAGACTCATTCGATGATTCAGTATATGGATGGCGCTGCTGCTACTGCTGCTGCAGCTGATAATAATGAAGATAATGTTGATAGTGTAAGTTGTTTCTAGTCCTTTGGTTCATTCATCTCTTTTTCCATTGAGCAACATTCTCAAATATTTTGGTCTCAGATCCTTTGCATGCTTAAAAATTATTGATGATACCAAAGACATATTGTTTATATTGGTTTTATCAATGATATTTACTATAGGTCAAAACTGAGACTCTAGGGCTTTCCTGGTGGGTCAGTGGTTGAGAGTCCGCCTGCCGATGCAGGGAACATGGGTTCGTGCCCCGGTCCAGGAAGATCCCACATGCCGCAGAGCGGCTGGGCCCGTGAGCCATGGCCGCTGAGCCTGCGCGTCCGCAGCCTGTGCTCCACAACGGGAGAGGCCACAACAGTGAGAGGCCCACGTACCGCAAAAAAATAAAAAAATAAATAAAATAAAAGAATAATAAGAGAATATAATGAACAACTTTATGCCAATACATTTGACAGCTTAGATGATACAGAAAAATTCCTTGAAAGATACAAACTACCAAAGCTCTCTCAAGAAGAAAATCTGTAACCCGAATAGCCCTATATCTAATAAAGAGATTGACTTTGTAGTTTAAAACCTTCCCAGAAAGAAAACTCCAGGTCCAGATGACTTTACTGCTGAATTCTACCCAATATTTAAAGAAGAAATAATACTAAAGTCTACACAAACTTCCAGAAAATGGAAGAGGAGGGGAACTTCCCTACTCATTCAATGATGCCAGCATTACTCTGATACCCAGACCACATATTACTGGTAGACCAGTATACCCTATGAACATAAATGCAAAGATTTTAAACAAAATTTTAGCAAACAGAATCCAACAATACAGAAAAAGGACATGACCAAATGAGGTTTATGCCAGGAATGCAAGATTGGTTTAACATTAAAAGTATCAATGTAATTCACCATATTAATATACTAAACATGAAAAAAATATGATCATCTCAATAGATGCAAAATTTTTTTTTGAGAAAATACAGCATCTGTTCTTCAGAAAAACTCTTGGAAACCTAAAACTAAAAGGAAACTTCCTCAATCTCATGAAGGGCATCTACAAGAAACCTACAGTTAACATTATACTTAATGGTGAAAGACAATGTTTTTCCCCTTAGTTCAGAAAAAAGGCAGTTATGTCATCTGTCACCATTTCTAGTCATCATTGTAGTGATGGATAACTTATTTCCAATGCAATAAGTAAAGGAAAATTGATAAAAGGCATCCAGATTGAGGAGGAAGAAATAAAACTTTATTTGCAGATAACATGATTATCTATGTAAGAAATCCCATGGAAACTTTGAAAAGCTAACAGATCGACATTCACAAATAAATTGTATTTCTACATAGTCACAACAAACAATTGGTAATGGAAATTCAAAAATACAATTTATAATATCAAAATTATGAAATATTTAGGGATAAATCTGACCAAAAAATATGCAAGAGTTGTACACTGAAAACTAGAAAACACTGCTGAGAGAAATTAAAGTAAACTTAAATAAATGATGAGATATACCATGCTCATGGATTGGAAAACTTAATATTGTTAAGATATCAATTTTCCCCAAATTGATCTATAGATTCAAGACCCTAACCAGACAGGTTGCACTTATGGACATGAAACTATAGACAGTTTCACATTTATTCAGTATTCATAAATCTTTATTTAGCACCTATTATGTGTCAGCCTCTGGAGATATAGTCATAGACAAAACTAAAATTCTACTCACACCAATTCCAACGTGTGGTTTTTTTTCCCCATCACCAAGCAATTCTCAGACATCAGCTGAGTGTCATATAGTTCAACTCAATTCTGCCACTATCTACCTGGCAATAATGTCAGGTCTCACACGTTAAGGGTTCAGTCCTCTCAGACTGCCTGTCTAGCCCCACTTCAGATGCCAATTGCAAGTCCTGGTTGTCTACCTGTGCTTCTGACCTACCTGCTATAGACTGGAGGTTCCAACAACCCCCTCCTTGGGTTTGATTAGTTTACTAGAGTGGCTCACAGAACTCAGAGAAACATTTTACTTACTAGACTACCAGTTTATTATTAAAGGATATAACTCAAGGACAGCTATATGGAAGAGATGCATAAGGCAAGGTATGGAAAAAGGGTGCAGATCTTCTGTGCCGTCTCTGGGCACATCACTCTCCCCACACCTCCACATGTTCACCAAGCCAGAAGCTCTCTGAACCCCATCTTTTTGGGGGTTTATTACATAGACATGATTGATTAAATCATTCATTGCATAGCCATGATTGATTAAATCATTGGCCATTGGCTATTGATTCAACCTCCAGCCTCTCTCGCCTCCCCAGAGGTTAGGAGGCATGGGACTGAAAGTTCCAACCCTCTAATCACATGATTTGGTTTTCCTGGCAATCAGCCCCCATCCTTAGGTGCAGTCCAAAAGTCGCCTCATTAACATAACAAAAGACACCATGCTCATTCTCATCACTTAGGGAATTCCAAGAGTTTTAGGAGCTCTGAGCCAGAATTGGGGATGAAGGCCAAATACATATTTCTTATTATAAATCACAATATCACAAAAACGAATAAAATATATGCCCTCATAGAACATATATACTATGAGAGAAAGACAGGAAAAAGGAAGAAGAGAAATCAAGGATGGCTCCTAAATATTTGATTTGAACATGTGAAGTTGGAGGTGGCTTTTAAGCCTCTCGAAGGGGAGATTTCAGGTAGGCATAAGGAATTAGGGGTCAGAAATTCAGGGGAGAGATGAGGGCTGGAGATACAGATTTCTCAGTCAACGTCAAATAAATGGTATTTAAAGCCATGAGACTGAATGAGACCATTTGAGGAAAACTTCAGAAAGAAAAGGCCCAAGGCCAAACCCTTGAATATTCCAACATTTGGAGGCAGGACAGAGGGAGAGTATTCAGTAAAGAAAATAAAGAAGTAGTGTTAGTGAGGCGGGAGAAATGATCTTTTGTGAGATGTTCTAGAAGTCAAAATAAGGAAGTATTTCAATTTTCTTAAATGCCGTTGAGGTCAAATATGATGAGGACTAAGAAAGTCCATTTAATTTTTCAACTGAAATTTCATTGGTAACTTGACAAGAGCAGTTTTAGGAGTAGTTATGGTCAAGAAGCCAATTAGAATGGACTGAGGAGACAGTTGGAAGTGAGAAAATTTAGACAGCAACAAGAAACAACTCTTTAGAGAAAATTATTCTATGAAAGAAAGCTAGGAAATAGAGCAATTGCTCAAGTGAGCTACATGTCAAGAAAGGACTTTTTAAAGATTAGATATAAAAATATGTCTTTATGACATTGAAAATGCCAGTAAAGTTAAGGGCTACTAATATCAAGCGGGCTCTTAATGATGCCAGGCAATAGTACATTTCTGTAATCCATTCACTCTCACCATTCCTAAATAACATTAGGATCTCAGATGCCATTGATTATAAGATACATCATTATTTTACATATTACTAAGAAAGAAAAAATATGCTGCCAATTAAACTATGGCATGCCATCATTTGTAAGACAGCAATTTCACAGATGTTGAAATATGAAAAAGTATTAGAATCAATGTAATACACTATTTTCTTTCCTCAAACCTGTAATACCTTCTCCTTATCTTCACTTTGAGCTTCCTATTTCACTGAGAAAATAGAAGCACTCAGGTGAGGACATCCTCATTCTCCCACCATCAAATCTGTCCACGTGTCTGCATCTGTACCTATCGACTCTGCCTCTCCCCACCCCCTTTTTATAAACATCTTTATTGGAGTATAATTGCTTTACAATGCTGTGTTAGTTTCTGCTGTATAACAAAGTGAATCAGCTATATGTATACATATATCCCCATATCTCCTCCCTCTTGCGTCTCCCTCCCACCCTCCCTATCCCACCCCTCTAGGTGGTCACAGAGCACCAAGCTGACCTCCCTGTGCTATGCAGCTGCTTCCCACTAGCTATCTGTTTTACATTTGGTAGTGTATATATGTCCATGCCACTCTCTCACTTTGTCCCAGCTTACCCTTCCTCCTCCCTGTATGCCTCCCCTTTTATTTCAATGAATAAATTGTCCATACTCTTGCTTAGAACTGATCCCCCCGATTATGTACTGGATTACATCCCTTCTTTCCTCAAGGACTTTCCTCCTGCAACTGTCGTCTTTCCTGTATTGTCCATTTCCCCCTCTCCACTGTATCATTTTAATTAGGATACAAACACTAATTTCTTCCATCTTAAAAAAAAATTCTGGACCCCAATTCCATATGCAGAGGACAGCTTTATTTTTCTACTCGTCTTAAAAAAGCAAAACTGAAGAAGTTGTCTATATGTACTTGCTTTCTCCCATTGTTTCATCCCACCCTTACCTAACTCTTATCAGACTTTATCAAACTTCCATCACTACACCAAAAGGGCGTGTTTCAACAACTCCCACACTGCTCAATCCACTAGCCAATTATTAGTTCACATCCTACCTGACCTATCAGCAGCATCTAATGCAGTGGATCACTCCTTCCTTCTTGGAACATTTTCTTCCCTTGATTTTGCAGATTCAAACCCTCCTTCTTTTCCACGTGCCTCACGGATTATTCCATCTCAGTCTACTTTGTCGGGTTCTTTTCATCTCCCTGACCTAAGCTAGTGTATGGCTAGAAGAAACTGAACTAAGGGTAAATTATTCTCTTTAGCATACCGCTGATTTAGATTTTCCAGTATTTAAAAATTCTGGTGTCTATACAGATGGCCAAGAGGTACATGAAAAGCTGCTCAACATCACTAATTATTAGAGAAATGCAAATGAAAACTACAATGAGGTATCACCTCACACCAGTTAGAATGGGCATCATCAGAAAATCTAAAAACAACAAATGCTGGAGAGGGTGTGGAGAAAAGGGAACCCTCTTGCACTGTTGGTGGGAATGTAAATTGATACAGCCACTATGGAGAACAGTGTAGAGGTTCCTTAAAAAACTAAAAATAGAATTACCATATGACCCAGCAATCCCACTACTGGGCATATACCATGAGAAAACCATAATTCAAAAAGACACATGCACCCCAATGTTCATTGCAGCTCTGATTACAATAGCCAGGTCATGGAAGCAACCTAAATGCCCATCAACAGATGAATGGATAAAGAAGATGTGGTACATATATACAATGGAATATTACTCAGCCATAAAAAAGGAATGAAATTGGGTCATTTGTAGAGACGTGGATGGATCTAGAGACTGTCATACAGAGTGAAGTAAGTCAGAAAGCGAAGAACAAATATCATGTATTAACACATATATGTGGAACCTAGAAAAATGGTACAGATTAACCGGTTTGCATGGCAGAAATAGAGACAGAGATGTAGAGAACAAACGTATGGACACCAAGGGGGGAAAGCGGGAGGTGGGGAGTGGTGGTGGGATGAATTGGGAGATTGGGATTGACATATACACACTAATATGTATAAAATAGATAAGTAATAAGAACCTACTGTATAAAAAAATAAAATTTCCCAAAAAAAGCTGATGTCTTTCATTTTAAACAAAAAGGATATATACATCTCCCTTTTATAAATGACCCTGTCTCTCCAAACGGCCCCAGAGATACTAACCCAGGAATCTCCCCGCAAAGAGGCAGGAGCATGTGACGCATTCCGGAAACGAGCTCCATGGGCCTTATGGGAAATGTAGTGCCCGATGAATAGCCTGCACCGCGGGGGAACTTGGGACTCTCTGGGTGGGCAGTTACTTCCGCACACGCGCAGTGAGACAGTAGCCTGTAGTCTGTAATTTTCCAACCAGCACTGTATGAAGTGAGAGTCGGGGTTTCGCCCAGATCTGGGAGATCTCCGGAAGCTGATCTCCAGCTTAGAGTCGGAGCTGGGAGTGTGGCAGTGAAAGACTGGCAGGTATGACTCTGCAGAACTTGGGGGACATAAGGGAAGGGCGGGAAGAAAGGGACCGGTTTATTGGCTTACGGAACTGAAAAACCTTAAAACTCTCACGTGCGGTGACTTCGTGTTTGGGTGTGTGGGTCCTGTCCAATTCTGGAGTAGTTCAGAGAAAGCAAGAGAAGGGCCCGACCGCCACTCAGAGGGTTCCTAGATCCCGGGTGGGGCTAGAGCAAGCTCAGTTTGCATTCCTGCCCTTGCAAGTAAAGGACACTATGTAGAAGTCTGTGCATCAAACTACACCTTCCCTGATTACAGGAGCACAGTTGGTCCTACCAGAACCATTTACAACCATTTACAATGATTTAAAATTAAACCATGTTAAGGGATCTAGGAATAAAGCGATTCTAGAGAAACTTCGATGCATTCTTAGGGTATTATCACAACAATCATCCGAATTTTGCATATGAATTAACTGAAGCTGAGAGAGGTGAAGTTAACTTGCCTAGACTCAAACAGTTTAGTATAATAGAAGATCTGAGATTCAAATCCAGATGAGTTTTCTTCAAATTTCATTTTTTTCGCAAGATGAAAACAACCTGCAAAACAAAGCGTTGGACGTATTTTCTTTTTGAAATATTTGAGTAATGTATGCTGAGTAAAATTCGGTGTGTGTTTTTTTTTTTTAAGGATCTCTTGGTGAATCTTCAGATTTTCCAGTGAAGACGAAATAAAGCTGGGGGTCCATCTTGCACATTTTAGCCTTTCTAGGGCCCTAGCAGTGCCGGTTGGAATTTCAAAAAGCCTAGACTGGGCTCATAGGAGATGGTGAATTCCGAGGGGGAGGAGGAGGGAGAGGGAGAAACAGATTTAGAGTCTAAACTGAAGACTCCAGCTTAAAAAAAAATCCTCACCTCCCCCCACTCCCCGCCGGGTCCCTGGATCCGGCCTTCTCAAGAAACCTATTTGAGATCTCTTACTCCAGCTACAGAACAGAGACCAGAGAATCACAGGAAGGAATGACTTCTAAAGATACTGAGCTTCGGAGGTCAGGCTTTTAGTTATCCTTTTAACTCATTCATTATTTACTTAGGATACAAGTATTTGTATTTACTTAGGATACGTTTCTGGGAGAAAAAAAAAAGTCACTGGTTTAAAGGTTAACGACTTGCTGTTAGGTCTGTAGGACAGAAATGTACAAGATACTTATCTAAGCTCCATATATTAATAACACAGAGATCATTGCTTATAAAATATAGACTTTTCTGACTTGCTAGAAATGTCGTTCTCCCACTGGGTGGCATTTTCTGAGACTGCAGTGGGTGTGCTTCTGTTTTCACAGAGCAGGGTTCTCCACTGCAGTCCTGGTGTTTCTCACGTCTTTACTCTCTTCCCCATTTCTACTTTCATAGATCTCTGTGTAAGAGCTGCAAAAATGGTCAACTTAGAGGTAAGGCATCCATTTATTTCTATTTAAATCTCTTAAAAAATCCATATAAGGACTTCCCTGGCGGTCCAGTGGTTAAGACTCTGTGCTTCCACTGCAGGGGGCGCGGGTTCCATCGAGGAACTAAGATCCTGCATGCCGTGCGGCGCAGCCAAAAAACAAAAATCCACATAATAAAAAGGAAATGTATAGTCAGGGAAAACGGAAATTGAATAGATCAGGTCCAAAAGTGCTAAGCTGATATCCAGATTATAGGGTCTGCACTTAGCTGGAGCTGCATATGTATACCCAGTCTTTCTGGTGATCATAGAAAATGGATAGCCAACCTTTTAAAGTACTGGCTTTGTCCTTGAGAATAAAGCAGAACAATTCCCCGGATAAGTAAATTTTTTCTTGGCACAATTCTCCAAAGAAAATATCTTACAATGGGTTTTCTTTTTTTTTTTGCCGCACCCCGAGGCTTGTGGAATCTTACTTCCCCAACCAGGGATTGAACCCACGACCCAGCAGTGAGAGTGCCGAGTCCTAACCACCGGCCCACCAGGGGATTCCCACAATGGATTTTCATAGAGATAGTGTTGGAAACAATATTGACAGTAACAATCCAGTGATGAATATAACCAGTTTTCCTATGACTTTCTTTTTATAAATTTTTATTTATTTATTTATTTGGTTGCACCAGGTCTTAGTTGCAGCAGGCGGGCTCCTTAGTTGTGGCTCGCCTGCTCCTTAGTTGTGGCATGCAAACTCTTAGTTGAGGCATGCATTTGGGATCTTGTTCCCTGACTGGGGATTGAATCCAGGCTCCCTGCACTGGGAGCGTGGAGTCCTAACCAGTGTGCCACCAGGGAAGTCCCTCCTGTGACTTTCTTAGAGTGTTCCCTAGAATAAGCAGAGAACATAGTGCCAAGAAGTGCTATATGAACTCAATTTGTAAGTCCAGGTACATATCCTTTTTAATATTCACCTGGATCCATAAGTAAACCTTGCTCCTTTTCCAGAGTCTTCAGCAATTCTTGAGCATTTTCTCTTCCATGTGAATTTAAAAATCAGCTTGTCAAGGTCCATAAGGGGGTATGTTACGTATTTTTATTGTGATTGCATTACACTTTTAGATTAATTTGGAGAGAATTCATAACTTTTCAATAGTGAGTTCTCCATTTTTTTAAATTGAAGTAGAGTTGATTTACCATGTTGTGCCAATGTCTGCTGTACAGCACAGTGACTCAGTTATACACATAGAGACATGCTTTTTTCATATTCTTTTCCATTTTGGTTTATCACAGGATATTGAATATAGTTCCCTGTGCTATACGTTAGGACCTTGTTGTGTATCCATTCTAAATGTAATAGTTTGCATCTATCAACCACAAACTACCAGTCCATCCCTCTCCCTCCCCTCCTCCCTGTTGGCAACCACATGTCTGTTCTCTATGTCTGTGAGTCAGTTTCTGATTTGTAGATAGGTTCATTTGTGCCATATTTTAGATTCCACATATAAGTGATATCATATAGTATTAGTCTTTCTCTTTCTGACTTACTTCACTTAGTATGATAATCTCTAGTTGCATCCATGTTGCTGCCAATGGCATTATTTCATTCTTTTTTATGGCTGAGTATTATTCCATTGTATGTATGTACCACATCTTCTTTATCCATTCATCTGTCGATGGACATTTAGGTTGTTTCCATGTTTTGGCTATTGTGAATAGTGCTACTGTGAACATAGGGGTGCATGTATCTTTTTGAATTATAGTTTTGTCTGGGTACATTCCCAGGAGTGGGGTTGCTGGATCATATGGTAATTCTATTTTTAGTTTTCTGAGGGACCTCTATACTGTTCTCCATAGTGGCTGTACCAACTTACATTCCCACCAACAGTGTAGGAGGGTTCCCTTTTCTCCACACCCTCTCCAGCATTTGTTATTTGTGAGTTCTTCATTTTATTCATTGTTTTTTGGTCCTTCATTACAGTTTTATAGGTTTATTATGGTAATTCTTTTACATTTCTTATGATGTTTATTCTTACATATGGTTTAAGTTGCTATTGAGAATGGAATGGATCTTTTTTCATCATATTTTCTAATTGGCTATTCTGGTGTAGAGGAAAGTATGGATTTATCTATTTGACTTTATGTCAACTTACAGAACTCTTACTAAGTCCAAGAGTTTTTTAGTTGATTCTTAGATTTTCTAGATAGACCATCATATACTCTTCAAATGGAGTTTTGTCCCTTATTGCCTAGTATGTAGGCTCCATATTTTTTCCTTGTCTTATGTCAATGGACAGGACTTCTAGTAACTATAATTTTGAATGTAATTTCTAACCAAAATCTTTTTTGTTCCAGTTTTAGTGGGAATGCTTCCAGTGTCATACTGTTTCCTCTTGTAATCTGGTGGATTGTTGTTTTTTTGTTTCGTTTTGTTTTTTAAATCAAGTTAAGGATTTTCAGCTTGTTAAGATTGTTTTCATAAATTGGGAACTTTTTTTCTCATATCATTTTTTTATACCTGTCAATAAAATAATATATTTTTTCTTTAATATAACAGTTTAAAGAATTTCTAATACATTTCCCAATATTGAACTATCTGTGCATTCCTGGGGTAAACCCTGCCTAGTCTCTTAACTTTTTTTTTTTAAAAATATTTATTTATTTATTTGGCTGCACCAGGTCTTAGTTGTGGCATATGGTATCTTCGTTGCCGTGTGCGGGATCTTTAGCTGTGGCATGCAGGCTTTTTTAGTTGCAGCATGTGAATCTAGTTCCCTGACCAGGAACTGAACCCAGGCCCCCTGCTTAGGGAGCGAGGAGTCTTAACCACTGGACCACCAGGGAAGTCCCTCTCTTAACTTTTTAAAGGGACAGATAGTAAATATTTTAGCCTTGAAGGCCATATAATCTCTGTGGCAACTACTCGACTCTGCTCTTGTAGTTGAAGTAAACAAATGGACATAACTATGTTCCAGTTACATTTTATTTACAAACACAGGCGGTCAACCTGTGGGTGGTAGTTTGCTGACACCTGCTTTATATGGTCTTAACTATCTCTTTGCAGTAGGCATGTTACCACATGCCTTTTTAATTTCAGTTTAAGTTAAACATGATTTTGACTTTATGGTTGAGAGGATGTATTTTATCATATTAAAAAATCTGGGGGCTTCCCTGGTGGCGCAGTGGTTGAGAGTCCGCCTGCTGATGCAGGGGACACGGGTTCATGCCCCGGTCCGGGAAGATCCCACATGCCGCGGAGTGGCTAGGCCCGTGAGCCATGGCCGCTGAGCCTGCGCATCCGGAGCCTGTGCTCTGCAACAGGAGAGGCCACAACAGTGAGAGGCCCGCGTACGGCAGAAAAAAAAAATCTGTATTTTTCTATTTTATTATGCTTATGTGAGTCTGGCGTATTAACCTTATAGCCCCTCTAACATCTTATTACCTTTACATGTTTGTTTTGCAGTGTCTAATAGATTGTAAGATCTCTGAGGGCAGTAATAATTTTATTTTTTGTTATCTCTAGTACTGTACTTGGTATGTCCTCATTGAATATTGTATGAGTGAATGAATAAAGAACATATAAGTAATATTTTAAAATAATTTTTAGACATAATTCACATATTACAAATTGACCCCTTTAAAATGTATACAATTTAGTGGGGTTTTTTTTTAGTGTATTATCATAATTGTGAAACCATCACCACTAATCTCAGAACATTTTCGTTACTCTCAAGAGAAACCCCATATCCATTAGCAGTCACTCCCCATTCCTTCCTTCCCCCAGCCCTGAATTACTTTATGTTTATATGTATTTGCCTATTCTGAGCATTTCATACAAATGGAACCATACAATATGTGATTTCTTGTGACTGGCTTCTCTCACCCAGCACAAAATTTTCAAGGATCATCTATGTTGTAGAGTCCTTTTTATTGCTGAATAATATTGGATCATATGGATGTACCTCATTTTGTTTATCTATTTATTAGTTGATGGATGCCCATATTGTTGCCACTTTTGCCTATTATGAATAATTCTGCTATGGGCATTTGTGTATGTTTTTTTCTTTGGCAGGGGGATGTATGATTTCAATTCTTTTGCGTATATACCTAGGAAAAATTGCTGGGTCATATGGTGACTCTATGTTTGACATTTTGAGGAACTCCTGGACTGTTTTCCATAGTTGCTGCACCATTTTACAGTTCTACCATCAATGTATGAGAGTTCCAGTTTCTCCCTATCCTTATTAACACTTATCATTGTCTGCCTTTGATTTTAGCCATCCTAGTGGGTATAAAGTGATACCTCATTGTGGTTTTAATTTGTATTTACTAATGATGTTGAACATCTTTTCATGTGCTTATGGACCATATCTGTTTTTGGAAAAATGTCTGTTCAAATCCTTTGCCCATTTTTAAATTGGGTTTTCTTTTTATTGTTGTGTTGTAAGAATTCTTTTTATAATTTAGATGCAAATTTCTTTTTAGATATATGATTTACAAATATTTCCTCCTATTTTGTGAATTGTCTTTTTCACTTTCTTCATGGTATCCTTTGAAGCTTAAAAATGTTTAATTTTGGTGAATTCCAATTTATCTATTTTTTTTCTTTTGTCACTTACACTTTTTCTGTCATGTGTAAGAAACCATTGCCTAATCCCAGGTCATAAAGATTTACTCCCTTGTTTTCATCTAAGAATTATATACAGTTGACCCTTGAGCAACACGGGTTTGAACCGTGTGGGTCCACTTATATGTAGATTTTTTTCAATACATACATACTACAGTACTACATGACCTGTGGTTCGTTGAATTCGTGGTTGTGGAACCACAGATATGGAGGGCTGTAAAGTTATGTGGATTTTTAACTGTGGAGAGGTTGGCACCCCTAACCCCCAAGTTGTTCAAGGGTCACCTCTAGTTTTAACTCTTACACATAGGTCTCTGATCCATTTTTAGTTCTTTTTTTTTTTTTTTTTTTTTTTTTTTCCAGTACGTGGGCCTCTACCGTTGCGGAGCACAGGCTCCGGACACGCAGGCTCAGCGGCCATGGCTCACAGGCCCAGCCGCTCCGCGGCATGTGGGATCCTCCCGGACCGGGGCACAAACCCGTGTCCCTTGCATCACCAGGCGGACTCTCAACCACTGCACCACCAGGGAAGCCCCAGTTCATTTTTATATATGATGTGAGGTGTGTGTGTTGAGGGGAGTCCTGAGGGGAGTCCAACTTCATTTTTTTGCATTTGGAGATCCAGTTGTTCCAACACCATTTGTTTAAAAGACCATTCTTTCCCCCATTGAATTATCCTGGCACTAGTTGAATATTTTTAGCATAATTTTTGTTTCTATCACAAAGTATATTTCTGAATCAGGTGTACAGTAGTTATACATTACTTTCTGAAAACTCAGCAATGAACATGATATGATCCTAAGAGGCTGCCATGATTCTCTTACAAGTCCCCAGATGATGCACACTTTAGTTTGAAGATCCATGTACTATTACAGGGATCAGTGACACTCCAGGATGTGGCTGTGGAATTCACCCCAGAGGAGTGGCAGCTGCTTGACTGTGATCAGAGAACCTTGTATTGGGATGTGATGTTGGAGAACTTTAGAAACCTCATCTCAATGGGTAAGGACAGTGGGTGGTAACTTTTCAGTGTAACTCATTATGTTTTAATAGTGCCCTTCCTTTAAGACCTGCGAAAGCTGTGAACATTCTGAAGCATTAGTAACTTTGTCCCTGAATTTTAGTGGTCAAAGATTCTTAATCCCCTTTGGGGATCAGATAATTTGTTTAATGCTTCTGCCTCCCACATGAAGAAGGGTCTTTTCTGTCTAAAGCTTGTCTGTCATCTTCACAGGCCCTAAGACTCCAGGAGGCAAACCCAAATTGTGAAGTAGTCGTTTATTCCTAGCACTTTGTCCCCAGTTCTGTGTTGTTTCCCATGAACAGGGTGTCCAGTCACCAAAACAATAGTGATCTTCAAGGTGGAGCAAGGACAAGAGCCATGGATGGTGGAGGGAGAGAACCCACGTTGGCGCTCTCCAGGTGAGTCAGAGAAAGCAGGTAGATGGGAGTCTCTGGAACTGAGATCCCAGTTGGTGAGTGAGGGACAGGCACCTCTGAAATACTTTTCAGGAAGCACCTCTTAAAACCACACACCTTTGAAAGTGACTGGGTACACCTGACACAACATCCTCAGATCCCTAGGTGACACCTTCACTTCCACTCTTCCACGTGGCCGCTCTTTCTGTTTCTCAGCTCTTGTGTGGGAGGATGTCCTTCCTCTCCGCTCTGGCTCCTCGCGCTGCCTGTTCCATCGAAGTGCTTGTTGGTTCTCTCAGTCCCTAGAATCCTCATTCTTCTTCCCTCCTCAACATGATGGCAGATCTTTCCATACATCTGTTTCTAATAATGTAGTCAGATTATGTGGATTTGAAGTCTTATTCCACCAACCTCTGTCTAACCTAATTATTTTGTAGCACAACTTTATTTATAAAATAGGGATAATATGACTTTACCTGAGGATTTTGTAAAGATTATATGAGTTAATACAAGCAAAACCCTTCATATAGTGGCAGACAGTAAGTGTTCAGCATATGTTAGTTGTTTTTATTTCAAAACTTTCATAACATGTTCTTCCTAATTTTTTTCCTTTTTTAAAAAAACTCGTTCCTTTTCTTGCAGCATATACTCCCCCTGTGTACCCTACCTTGCTCATCTTTAGTCTTACGGCTAACTTGGGGTATCTACCTTCTAGTGCGTCTTTCTGCTTCACTTGATAATATTGATATCTTTTGGAAATTGTCCTCCAACTTTATTTGAATTAGTTCCTCACTAATCTGCCCTCACCCTTTCTCACAGCTTATTCACCCTTTGCTGTTTGACTTCTCTTCCATCTTCTGAAATTCTGTCCACAGGAACTCCCTCAGAAACTTCATCACTCTAAAGACTACAGTTATTTCTTTTGTGCCATCTCCAGCATCTTTGCCTCACCAGCTTTCCATTCCCTTAATTTTACCCTACCTGGCCTTATTGTCTGTTTTATCATAGGAACCAATTTTTAATATTCTTCAACACTTTACCTTTATCCTTACAATAAAAGGTAGTGACTGGTCTCCTGGTCTGTAGTCACAAAATCACTGTGGTAAGCAATTTGGCTTTTTCTCTTAAGAATTTCTCCTTAAATACTATTGGGACTTATTACCTATAATTTCAACTATTAGTTTATCCAAGACTGACTCAAAATAAAATCTTCCCTTTGCACAGAGTCCATAAAAGAAGTATGTTTCAAATGATTAAGATACCAATTAAATGTGTTTTAGATTCCCTGGAACCCCAATTACTACAGGCATAAAACAAATGAATTTTAACTCCTGATATGGTATCTTGGCTGTTTATGTAAATACTTATATTGCCAATTCCAGCCTACTTTCTGGTTTATCTTAGATGTTCTTGCAAGATTTATCTGAATTATTTCATTTTGCTTGTCACTCTTCTGACAAACATGTTATTCCTGTATCACCTATATTATGGTATTTAAATGGCTTATCCCTCTGTATGTGATCCCATGTTTATCCAGAATTGTCCATCTTTTCCCTATTCCATGCAATTAGACTCTTTAGCATCCTCTGTACACAGTTTTCTTTTCCGCCTTAGTCCTTTTGATTCTGATGTGCTCCATCTAACTAAAACCGTTACCGAAAGCTCGGCCTCTCTGTACAGCAATGCTGAATCAAATCACAGAGTTTTGGGTGAAGTAGAAGAGGATAGCTTTATTGCTTTGCCAGGCAAAGGGAGACACACTGGGCTTCAGCCTTGAAAAACTATGTGTCTCTCCCCCAGAGGATTTGATTAAGGGCTTTATAACAGGGGTTCAAAGGTGGGGTCCTGACAAGATTAGGGTGTGAACAGGGCTTGCACTCCCTCAGTCTCAGATTGTCTTCTCTTAATCTTGTTGAGCTTCTCTGGTCCCTTTAATCCTTCCTCAGGTGGTTTCTTAGCTGCTCCTCCCTTGATTAGCAACTGTTCAAATCCACCCTTTGGAACTCAGTGATGGTCATGGAGGCTGGAGTCTTGCCTGGAAGAAATGGTGGACAAAAGGAGGCCTCAGCGCTCAGGCCTCATGGTTTCATTGCCTGGGAGCCCCTCAAGGCCCCACTCGGTTTCAAAACCAGCATGCTATGAAGTCTAAATTCCGTTTTCTCCTCTTTCATGGTAAATTTAGCCTACATTGATCTCTGCCTTCTTTGAATTCCCATCCCAACTCTACTATGGCTCTGTCAACGAAAACTTTACATATACTATCTTAGATTTTTTTTTAATCCTGTGGCTTTTAAGACTTTTTTTTAAAAAAAAACAAACCTGTGGCTTTAAGGCATGTTTTCTCATGATTACTCCCTGAAGAGAAAGTCCAGTATCATTTTTTTTCTTCACACCATAGCTGAGCACATCATGGACATTCAATGAATATTTAATTAATTCATTTTTGTAAAGTCAGGGATTGTAGGGATGTTTCTTATCCTTTCATTCAACAAGGCTTTTTAATGTTTCCTGAGAAGGATTCAAATAAAAAAAAAATTGTTTTTCCAGGTGTGTAAATTGTAGTTGAAAAGGCAAAACATAGCCATATATTTTAAAATTTGATGAATGTGGAACATTTGTTCAATGCACAGTAACATTGTGGTTTTAATCTAGTTAGTTGTCAAAATAAATGGTTTAGGCAGCAGTGATGACTGTCTTAGAAGTTCAGAGAAACTGGAACCTAAAGTTTAAAGTAGGCAAAGACTGGAGGAGCCTTTTTTTAAGATCATGGAACAATGGCTCCTCCCTAAAGGATATCTAAATACTAGATAGGATGAGAGAGGATGAAGGAGGGCAAGTTAAGGTGGGGAAGGAACATGAGCAAATGATTGTAGCTATTTAGAATCTAGAATCCTTGGAACAGAAGTAGGTATTTGTTGAGGGCTAGAGTAGTGCATGCTTAGATACCATGAGAGAATTCATTGTATTGCATATTTTTGTTCACCAGGCTGATTACCCTGGATTTTTCAGTTGGTTATTGTTGGCCAAGGTAACACAGGATGCTGCTTCTCATTGGTTGAAGTAGAGAGGAAAGAAGACAGGAACCCAGTCCCCACTCAATAAAGAAATGTGTCTTAATGGCTATAGCCCACTACTCAGCCAGCTCCACAGAGGATAAGGCATGAAGCAAAAGGCTAGGGGTATTGTAGTAACTCCACATGGAAGGAAATTCACGAGTGGGGAATTATAACCCCCTCCCTAATTTTTTTTTGTTTTTAATGGAACAGTGGATTGGGGATTTATAGGGTTTTGAGATTAGGAGTTAAAAATGTGACTTCAGGGGCAAAGAGGCTTTCTGGGACTAGTTTGTTAGGCAGATTGAAAGAGGATGTAAAAGCAGTACTTGTCATATATCAAAACTTAGCCTGAATAAAAATGGTAACAAGCAGATAGAATCTGTGCTTGGGCTAAGAATAGCACACCCTCGAATGACCTGCTACACCTTTGTGTTCCTGGGCTTACAAGTACGTGTAAGAATGAATCCCAGCTGTAGTAGTGTTGGAGCCCTGTCTACAGATATGTCTCAGCCGTGGTTTGGATGAGGTTAGAGGGTTGGAGATAGAAAAATGTTCCTGAAGGGAAATGACATTGTGCCAGATGATCAAGAGGAAAAAGAGATATGAATGAGGGAAATAAGGAGCTATTCTACCTGGGTAATCTAGGAATTAGGTAGTAAGGACCCTGATTCTGATCTCCCTTCTCCAAATCTAGTTTTCCCTCTGATATTTTCCCTTAACTCCCTTGTCTCTTGTTCCCCTGGCTACCTGGTCCATTGATCACATCTCCACAGTGGGCTCTCATCATTCTGTGAGCTAACCATATGCCCTTGTTGAGCAATTGAGCAACTTTTTGATTTCCTTTGTACCCTCCTTACTGTACCTTGTGCTATTTTACTATCTTTCCTCAGGTCACTAGTTAAACCATCTGTTCTCATTGTCATTCTATGCTCCCATTTCCTCTTTAGCAGTTTTATTCTTAAAGCTCAGGATCAAGGCAAATACAGATTTGTTTCAGAATGAGAGACTATATTTGGAATCATATATGTTTCTATAACCGTTGATGGCAGAGATTAACTAGGAATGTTTCACTGTACTCCTTTTTAGAAGCTGACTGCCCACTTATTGATGAATCAGACAAGCACCAGGAAAGCAAAGACAATTTTTTGAATTCAGTTTTGTTCATGTTCAATAAAATTCTGACTGTGAAGAGACTTCATGGTTATAATATGAGCACAAGTCTTAATCCTACAAGAAAAATATCATATAAATGTAAGTCATATAGGAAGAGTTTGCAACCTACTTCAGACTTACTTAATTGTAATAGATGTTATACTGGAGAAAACTCTTATGAATGCAGTGAATGTGGGAAAGCCTTCAAAACGAAGTTTCATTTTATTAGACATGAAAAAAATCATACAAGAAAAAAACCCTTTGAATGCAACGACTGTGGGAGAGCCTATAGCAGGAAGGCTCACCTTGCAACTCATCAGAAAATACATAATGGAGAGAGACCCTTTGTGTGCAGTGATTGTGGGAAAGCATTTACACATAAAGCACAACTCATGGTCCATCAGAGACTCCACACTGGAGAGAAACCTTATGAATGCGGTCAATGCGGAAAATCATTCACCTGGAACTCCTCCTTTACTCAACACGTGAAATCACATACACTTGAGAACTCATTTGAATGTAAGGAATGTGGGAAAACCTTCAGGTATAGTTCATCCCTTTATAAACACTCTAGATTTCATACAGGAGAGAAACCCTATCGATGCATCGTGTGTGGCAAAGCTTTTGGCAACACTTCTGTGCTTGTTACTCATCAAAGAATTCACACAGGAGAGAAACCTTATGGATGTATTGAATGTGGCAAAGCCTTCATCAAGAAGTGTCACCTCCTCAGACATCAGATAATTCATACAGGAGAAAAGCCCTATGAATGTAGCAAATGTAGGAAAGCATTTTCCCAGAAGTCAAATCTTATTTTACATCAGAAAATTCATATGTAATATTCACTTATGAATCTGAGAAAACTTTAAATATTTGATAAACCTTATTAAGTAGAGAATTTATGGTGAGGAGAAATCCACCAATCTGAATGAATTGGAAGAATAAATTCCCATTAAAAAAAACAATGCCAATCATGTTCTGCAAGTGATAATAAAGTTTTTAGAGAAAAGATCACAGAAAAAGTTAATTTATAAATGCACATAGAGCTTGGAAAGTAAGCATAAATTAAACAATCAAGGAAACAGTGAAAACTACATTTACCATCTCTGATTTTTAATTCTTATAACAAATTATACAATTATGCAAGTGTGAGTAAAAATATGTTTGTATTATATATTATATTAAATTATATCTATTAAGAGTTTCTGCAGTAAATTTCACCATTTTTTTCTTCCAATCCTAACAGTAACATGCAAGTGAAAACATGTGGTTTAATATGTAGTATGAATTTCAGTAATATTTGCACCCATTTGCTGGCACTTTTGAGGGGTATGGCAGTGTTACTGAATCTCATTCTCAAACTTGTTATAAAGATGTATAGAATTACACACATGTATAATTTAACAAGATACCAATTGAGAGGGGGAAAGCAGTTGTATTCTGTATTACAGGAAGTACTCAGTTGAGGAAAAGAAGTATTTAAATAAGTGTGTAAATAAAACATTTGCCCTTCAAATATTCCTGTTCTTTTTCATTGATGTATTTACCTAAGGTGTAAGTATAGCTCAAGTAGTAGTTAACTAGGGTATCATCTACATTTCATTTTAATAAACTAGAGTGTCATGATACTTTGCAACTTTCAGGGAGTGAGCTTTGGGGTCTATTTTTTGTTTTCTTGTAAGAAATTGATACAGGTTTTGCTCCTAGGGGTGCCTGGAATTTACCATGTGACAGCACAGGCAGCATTAATCGAGTTGAAAAGAGCACTTTTTTTTTGCTCAGCAACTTCACTTTGGAACGTGACATTTTGTAAGTTCCACATATTCCCTTAAAAGGATGAAGCAACCTTTTTTTTTTTTTTTTTGTGGTACGCCGGCCTCTCACTGTTGTGGCCTCTCCCGTTGCACAGGCTCCAGACGTGCACGCTCAGCGGTCATGGCTCACGGGGCCCAGCCACTCCGCGGCATGTGGGATCCTCCCGGACCGGGGCACGAACCCGTGTCCCCTGCATTGGCAGGCAGACTCTCAACCACTGCGCCACCAGGGAAGCCCCAACCATTATTTAAGCTACAGTTTTTTACTGCTGTTCACAATATTCTTTGATAATGTCAAAAAACTTTTATGCCTTTTCTTGAGTTGTGACAAAACAGCTTGAACCTAAATTCAGAAATCAAGCCTTTTCAAGTTTAAGCTCAGTTACAACTATATTACATTGTTTTTCTCTCATTGGCCTTTTTTTTTTTTTTTTTTTTGCGGTACGCCGGCCTCTCACCGCTGCGGCCTCTCCTGCTGCGGAGCACAGGCTCTGGATGTGCAGGCTCAGCAGCCATGGCTCACGGGCCCAGCCGCTCCGCGGCATGTGGGATCCTCCAGGACCGGGGCACGAACCCGCGTCCCCTGCATCGGCAGGCGGACTCCCAACCATTGTGCCACCAGGGAAGCCCTTATTGGCCATTTTTTGAAGAGTAATGCTGAGTAATGATTATAAATGAACGACAGTGCTTTTTTTTTGAACAAGCATACTAGCACTTAAGGATCTAAACTATTTACTGACTTTGTTGCTTGACCAAACCTTAGTCAGGCTCCTGAACCTTTCCGAGGCCCACTTGCACACTTACTTGTAAAATCTAGTTTTAGCAAGAACACTGCTAAGTCATTTTAACCAGAACCCTCCACCCTCAATATCTGATCAGGTTCCTCATCCTCCATCATCCTTCAGGTGATGTCTGATCACCCTGGCCTGTCTTCAGCAGGAATCCTGTTAGGCGGATTCAGCCAGAACCCTCCTTACCTGTTTTCTCTTAGTAATTTTCCACCCACTGACCCCCTACCCTACTCCTTAGCTATAAATTCCTACTTGTGTATGGTGTATTCAGAGTTGAGCGCAATCTCTCCCCAACTGAAATCCTATGGCAGTGGTCCCTATACCTATCACACTGGTCCTGAGTAAAGTCTGTCTTGTCATTTGTCATCTTTAACAAATGTCACTGCATACCTTTTTTCTTTAACACTTTCCCAGTTGTTTTAGGAGGTGGCATACTAGTTACACTCTTGCAGTTTCAAAAATTTCTGTTACCTTCTTTCTTTTGGAATTGTCTTCAGAATCCATTTGTCAGCCACACAGGGAATTCTTTAGGTATGTATAGTCACGGGACTTGCCTTTTTTTTTTTGCAGCCCAACAGTTTTCTCTCATTTCCTACATGAAATCCTTGTTTTACCCTACTCAGTGCTTTCCATTCCCATCCTATCTCCCCTTCCCGTGCCCATGCTTCTCATCTGAGAAACTCAAAACTATGTAAGGCTACAGGAAGAGGACACATATTAGGAGGCAGTAGGGAGCTCTACTGTTGTCGGCATGATGTGAGGTCCCCTTGGAAGAGCAGCTGTGTAGGTCGAGGTGGCAAGAGGTGTGCAATGGTCTGCGAATAAAACAAGGGAATTTTAATTGTAATATGTCAGGAAGTATGTTATCTAGGTTCCATAAATTAATTCACTCCCTTAAGTGGAAGAAGGAATACAGTAGAGCAAGTTAAAACATACTTCCTTGGGCTTCCCTGGTGACGCAGTGGTTAAGAATCCACCTGCCAATGCAGGGGACATGGATTCAAGCCCTGGTCCAGGAAGATCCCACATGCCACGTAGCAACTAAGCCCATGCGCCATAACTGCCGAACCTGCGCTCTAGAGCCCGCAAGCCACAACTACTGAGCCCATGTGCCACAACTACTGAAGCCCACGCGCCTAGAGCCTGTGCTCTGCAGCAAGAGAAGCCACCGCAATGAGAAGCCCATTCACAACGAAGAATAACCTCTGCTTGCTGCAACTAGAGAAAGCCCACGCTCAGGAACAAAGACCCAATGCAGCCAAAAATTAAATAAATAAATAAATAAATAAATATATATATATACTTCCTTACTGGACAAATATAAACTGCCACCTTGAGAGTTTTTGTCACTGAGCTCATTGGCTTAGGCCATACGAGATTTTGGCAAGAAGAAAACCAAAACTATGCTTAGTTCCATCCAAACATCTCAGATTCCCAGAACTCTCTAGTCTATTTGTATTCTGTGGCTGAAACAGCCATACACAATCTAAATGAGAACTCCCTCGATTTTTCCCACCTCTAAGAGTCTGTCATACCTTGAGATTTTCTTTCCTTTTTTACTTTATAAAAAGATCACTGAAAAATACCTTCTTTCTCTTTTATTTATACACAGATGGCAGATAGGGTGTTTTCTCCCCCAATGAAACTTCATTTTTTTCTGATTATATCATATATACTAATTTTTAAGAATGAAATACAAAAAGTATAATGAAAAGAAGAAAACAGAAAAAGTGAGAAAGGCAGATCTAAGTTTAGGAGTCCTTGAGTTCTGGAAAAAGAGAGTTAGGCTTTATAAAGGTGTAAAAAAAGTAAGGGTAACTAGAAAAGCTTAGAAATATAATGTGTAACTTAAAAATCTGAAGAGGGCAATAATGAAAACTTCATAAATCCAACAGAGCAGGAAAGGTGAAAGTTGCAGAAAACGATATAATAAATAGAAAGCAAAAGAAAAAGTAGAAATAAATAAAAGCATATCAATAATAATATTAATTGCAAATGTGTTAAACTCACCTATGATGAGGAAGAAACAATGGTCTCTTATTTTTTTAGAAGCACTTTAGTCTTTTAGTAATTTCCTTTGCAAAACTAAAAGCGTATTACTTCCAGTGAGCTAGTGCATACCACTGAAAAGACAGATTGACACCACAGAAAACCTTGATTTACATTACCACCAAGATCTCATGTAATAGGAGCAGAGTAGTCCCCCAAAAGAAAAATAGGGACTGTTACCAAAACAAGGAAGAAGAGGAAGTTCCCTGGTGCCTAGTGGTTAGGATTCTGGGCTTTCACTGCAGTGGCCTGGGTTCAATCCCTGGTTGGGGAACTGAGATCCTGCAAGCTGCATGCTGTGGGCAGAAAAAAAAAAAAGGAAGAAGTGAGGCTGAGATGTCCAATAACATTTCACCCCTTTGAATATGGACATTCTGTTATATGACCACAGTTCAATGATCAAAATAAAAAAAAAATTTACCACTGATATAATACTATAATCTATCATCTATAAAATTCCCCAATTGTCTCAATACTGTTCTTTTTTAAAGAAATTTTTAATTTTGGAATAATTTTAGGTTTACAGAAAAGTTTCAAAGCTAGTACCGAGAGTTCCCATATATCCTTCACCTATTGCCCCTAAAGTTAACAACTTTTATTACCAGAGCACAACTAAGAAGCCAACACCAGTTTATCACAATTAACCACAATTAATAAAATTCCAGATTTTATTCATATTTCACTAGTTTTTCAATAAATGTCCTTTTTCTGATCTAGGATCCAATCCAAGATACCACATTGCATTTAAACCAATAATGTTTTTCTTAATTTTTTTTTTCTGGTCCAGAATCCAAACCAGGATTACCCATTGTATTTAGTTCATATTTCTTCAGACTCCTTTAATCTGGAACAATTCCTCAGCATTTCAACGTCTTTCATGACATTGATATTTTTGGAGAGTACAGGCCACTTATTTTGTAGAGTGCCCTTCAGTTTTGGTTGGTGTGATGATTCCTCATGATTAGATTCAAGTTATGCATTTGGGCAAGTATATCATGTAAGTGATATTCTTAGTATTTCATGTCAGGAGGCACAATGTCAAACTTATTACTGGTGATCTTACTTTTTTAAAATTTTATTTATTTACTTATTTGGCTGAGGTGGGTCTTCGCTGTTGCACGCGGGCTTTCTCTAGTTGTGGAGAACAAGGGCTACTCTTCATTGCGGTGCACAGGCCTCTCGTGGTGGCTCCTCTTGTTGAGGAGCACAGGCTCTAGGTGCGCAGGCTTCAGTAGTTGTGGCATGCGGGCTCAGTGGTTGTGGCTCACGGGCTCTAGAGCACAGGCTCAGTAGTTGTGGCCCACAGGCTTAGTTGCTTCATGGCATGTGGGATCTTCCCGGACCAGGGCTCAAACCCGTGTCCCCTGCATTGGCAGGTGGATTCTTAACCACTGCGCCACCAGGGAATTCCCATTACTGGTCACTTTAACTTTAATTACTTGGTTAGGGTGGCATCCACCACATTTCTACGTTGTAAAATTACCATTTTTCCCTTAATTAATTACTTAATTACAAAGGGGAAAATGGTAATTAAGTAATTTTCAGGGGAAATAATATCCTGTTCCTCATCAAACTTTCACCAAAATGCTAGTTTTAGCACTCTGTTAATCTACACATTCCCCTTCCATCTTTTGCTTTTCCTTCTTGAATTTTTTTTTTTCCACAGAAACCATCTCTTTGTCTCACTGAAATTCCCCCAATCTAGACTTTTCAGGTCATGTTCTCTTAAACTCATTCCAAATAGGCTTTCCCCTACACCACTCTGCTGAAACTGTTCTGGTAAAGGTCACCGATAAAATTCTACTTGCTGTATCCAATGACCAAGTCGTCGGCCTTAATTATTAACAGCTCAGGACGCGATGTAGCTCTCGGTTCTCTGTGAAGCATTTATTTCCACGTTGCTTACAGCAGCCACATTCTCCTGGTTCTCCTCCTGCTTCACTGATTTTTCCTTCTCAGTCTCCCTGCTGAGTCCTTCTCATCTCTACAAACTCTCAACTTGGGAATATCCCAGGGCTCTATCCTCAGACCTCTTCTCTTCTCTCTATATATGCTCTTCATTGGTAACCCCATTTGTCTGATGGTTTCAAAGTCTATCTATATAATGATATCTCCCAAATGTATTTCTTGTAGACATCTCTCCTGAATTCAAGCGTATTTGTCCAACTTCACCACCTGGTTTTCTCTAATCGGCATCTCAAACTAAACACGTTCAAAACAGGTCCTGCTCTCTCTCCTTCTCCCTAGATGTGCTCCTCTTGCAGCCTTCTCCATCTCATCTGATGGCAATTCTGTCCTTTCACTTGCTCACACCTGGAACGTGGGAATCATCCTTGAGTTTCCTTTTTCTCTCATAACTTATATATGATCTACAGTAAATCAATATTGAGTCTGCCTTCAAACTAGACCTTGAATGCAACTACTTCTCACTAGCTCTTCTGCTACTACTTGGTCTGAGCCACCATCATCTCACTTCTTGATTATTCTAATGACCTCCTAACTGGTTGTACCCTGGCTTTCCTCCAGTGTATTCTCCACACAGCAGCCAGAGTGATCATATTAAAACTTGAGTCAGACCATGCCACTCCTCTGCTCAAAATTCTCCAGAAGCCTCTATTTTCACTCAGAGGAAAAGCTAAAGTCCTTACATTGATTACAAGTTCCTCCACAGTCTGGGCCCTCACCCCTCCTTACCTCTTTATTATTCTCCCTTCTCCAGGTACATGGCCCTCCTTGCTGTTCCTTAAATGTGTTTGGCACTTTCTGCTTCAGGTCTTTGCTCTTGCTGTTTTCTCTACCTAAAACCCTTTTTCATCTGGCATGAGTTTGCAACTTCATTTCCTTCAGGTCTTTGCTCAAATATCTCCTAAGAGGGGCCTTCCTGGACTACTCTGTTTAAAACTGCAGCCCTCCACTACTGCCTATCCCCTTTCATTGCACTGTTTTTCTCCATAGCATTTATCAATATCTAATAAAATAGAACATTAGGTCCACAAGGCAGGCATTTTTGTCTGTTTTGCTCACTACTCCATACCCAAATCAATGTCTGGTATATAACAGGAACTCAGGCAACATGTTTTTGTTGAATGAATATTAGATATATGCTTACGATAAGGCCTGACAGTATACACACATTTAAAAAAAAAAGAAAAAAAAGGGACTTCTCTGGTGGTCCAGTGGTTAAAAATCTGCCTTCCAATGCAGGGGACGTGAGTTCGATCCCTGGTCAGGGAACTAAGATCCCACATGCCACAGGGCCACTAAGCCCATGTGCCACAACTACTGAGCCTGTGGGCCACAACTAGAGAGAAGCCCGAATGCCGCAACGAAAGATCGCATGTGCCGCAACTAAGACCCTATGCAGTCATAAATAAATTAATAAATAATTTTTTTAAAAAAGAGAGAGAGAGAGCTGAGGGGTGGAGGAGAGAGGTCTGAAGAAACCTATAGAAGAGAAATTGTCCCAAACCTCGTCTGGGGAAAGGGTTTTTTTTTTTTGCATACTATAATTCATTACTTCCTTCTGGGAAAAAATGATCATTCCTGATAAGCAATTTCTAAATGACTTTAATGGAATTAAGACTTGTTATAGAAACTAGTTATCCACCCAACCTGATGCCTGTTAGATACACTCTCATTTTTATAGCTCGCCAACGATTATGTAACCCTTCTCTTTTCCTATATAAACTCTTTTCCCTGAGTGAAACTTGAAATTGCCCTCTTGCTGTTCCCTTACAGCTAGATTGTAATAAAGCTTTGAAATACACTCATAACTAAGCTGTCTGAAACTAAAAACCTTTTTAACAGGGATCTAATATATTAATTTACATAGTTTAGATTTTAAAACTATTTACAGATGATATGTTATTACAGTGTTACTAAGTTTAATTCTTTTTAAAAATAAAATGAAAGAAGAAACTCTTCCTTTAAATAAATTACTGTTTTCTATTTACCACGTCTATATGGCATATGTTTTCTATATGTCACGTTTATATTAATCAGTAAAAATTACGTACACGTTTCCTTTCAATATGATTCTCCATGAAGCCCAAACTACATCAAACTAGAAATCTCCGCTAGATGAAGAGGAAGTCCCTGAGGCCTTACGGACATAAACTCCAGGAGCCTTATGGGAAATGTAGTCTCTGGTGGATTTCCTCAGAGAACCCTGGGGGGAGGGTCTGGGTGGGTCGCTACTTCCGCACACGCGCAGTGGGGACCTCAGGAAGTGTCTTCGTTCCTCCACGTGTTTCAGTACTGAGCGGCGGGTGAGCTAGAAGGGCTTGAGGGACAGGTGGAGAGCAGAGACCGCCTTCTCAGTTCATGTGAAGAAAGCAAAATTGTAGGTAACTCCTATGCGCGGGGGCATTTGGCTCAGAGGAAGCCGAGTAAGGGCTGGGCTCCTTTCTGCTCAGGTCTGGCTGGGGCGTGGCGGGCCCATCTGCGTTGCTGTGCTGTAGGTAGTGCGGCCCGTGTACGGAGACCCCGCCTGTGCGTTGAACCGTAACTCATCTCATTCCACAAGATTTTTGACTCGTCGAAGGCAGTAAACCCCTTCAAAGCGGCGGGGAAGAGAATCAATACAGCCAGTGCCAGACACTGTTAAGCACATTATTTTAAAGGATTGGCATTTGTTTATCACGATGACTTTGTAAGTGTACTCATCGTTTTACAGGGAGGTATGAAGCTGCTTCAAATCACACAGCTAGTTAGTGGAGGAGCGAGTATTCAAACTCAGTGCCATTTTACCCAAATTTCATTATTTTTGCAACATAGTACTTTGCCTAAAACAAAGAGTTAGTCTGTATTCTTCTTGAGGAGTGAATGCTAAATGAACTTCAACTTGTGATCATTGTTATTGAGAGAACTCTTGGTGTCTCTGCAGGAAGACTGTGTAATTGAACCTGAGGGTCCCTCTTGCGTATTCCTGCCTGTTTCCGTTTCCAGCGGCCCTGGTTAAAATCTACAAAAAGCCAACCTAGGGCCACAGGATGGTGAGTTTAAAGAATCGCGGCCCAACGTGAAGGTTCCTGTTGAAGGAGTGTTGCTTCTCCATCAGATTAACCCTGGGAAGAGGCTCTCCTGACCTGTGACATTTTTACCCCATTTCAGTTGAGACAAGAATCAACTTCTGTCTCTACTATCTAGTGAGAGTAGGGCTTGACTCATGGCATTACATGTAAGTACCATCAAGGACTGTGTTTATGGAGGTGTTGTCCCAAATGTTTGAGGAGAGAGGTGAGAATTACAGAAAATGAAGTATGGCTTTATGTGGTCAGGCTCCACAGGAAAATGAAACTCACAGGAGGAGAATGAGGGTATGGTCAAGGGAAAGAAGAATCAAGAGCTACTACAGAAGAAATTCTGCTGCTTTCCTAAACACATTTATTGAGTCCCCCTCTCTCTTTCTGTCTCTCTCAGGCTCTCACAAACACATATTCACACCAGTGCGTTTCCTTTCTCATTGCTTCCTTCACAATTAAGCTGGCTCCTTAACTATTTTAGTTGTTATATTTGCCCTTTGGGGTTATGCTGATTCCCTTTCTCCCCTTACCTAAATGCAGGACTAGTTTACAGAGTAATCACAGCCTCAAGATGCTAGAAGGACTTTTCGGAGTCTTCTGGTTCTGCTTCTTCATTTTAAGGAGATGGTGCTAGAGTCCCACAGTTTGTTAGTGGCTGAGTCAGGCCTGAAATCCAGTCTTCAATTCCCAGACTGTTCTTTTTCCTGCATCACAGTTCAGAAGCTTTGCCACGGGTCTTACCTGGTGGTGCAGTGGTTAAGAATCCGCCTGCCAATACAGGGTACACGGGTTCGAGCCCTGGTCCGGGAAGATCCCACATGCCGCGGAGCAACTAAACCCATGCGCCACAACTACTGAGTCCCTGTGCCACAACTACTGAAGCCTGCGTGCCTAGAACCCATGCTCTGCAACAAGAGAAGCCACCGCAATGAGAAGCCCGTGCACTGCAGTAAAGAGTAGCCCCCACTCGCCACAACTAGAGAAAGCCCACGGGCAGCAACGAAGACCTAGTGCAGCCAAAAATAAAAATAATAAAAATTTTAAAAAGTTTTGCCGCACCGCAGCGGCATGCAGGATCTTAGTTCCCTGCCCAGGGATTGAACGGGTGCCCCCTGAAGTGGAAGCGTGGAGTCTTAACCACTCGCCTGCCAGGGAAGTCCTCTGCATCACAGTTCAGCTGGGCCAAAGTTGCTTAATGAGTTTCATTTGAAAACATGTAACAAGGAGTTTGAGTCATTCAGCAAATATTTGCTGAGTGTCTGTTGTGGACCAAACACCATTCTGGTACTTGGTGCACCACAGTGAGCAAAATAGCATCTATGTTTTTCATGGAGGTAGAGAAACAAAAATCAAACAGATACACAATCTGTCATTTGATAGTAGGTGCAATGGAGAAAAAGACAGAGTAAGGGTGTACAGAGTGGTGGTGACCATGAGCAAGGAAGCTCTTTTATCTGAGGTTGTCAAGAAAAGCCTCACTGCTGAGTGACCTGTAAGCAGAGACCTGAAGGAATTTAGAGAGTGAGCTGTGCAGTATCTCGATTTTTCCCTGTGGGAGAACAGCCCAGGCAGAAGAGATGTGCAGAGATCCTGAGTAATCATCCTTGGTATTTTGGAGGAAGAGCAAGAAAGCTGAATGTCTGATCAGAGTGACTATAGGAGGGTGCTTGAAGGATTGAAGCAGATGAGGTTAGAAGAGGTGGAACCAAGATGTTGTAGGGCATTATAGACCTTTGTTTAAATTTTACATGTATATTTTTAAACTGTATATATTTACATGTATGTGTATATGTATGTATTTGAAAAAATAATACAGTATAAACACTTAGAAAGTACAAATATGTAAAAAAATAAAATAGAAGTTACATATGATTCTGCTGTCTTTACAACCCTAAATAACAATTATTTACATTTTGGTAAATAGCTATTATTTATTTGCAGAGACCACCAAGCTTGTGTGTCTCAGTATCTGCATACGTATTCTTTTAAAAGGGGAGGGGAGGATCATGTTATATATATATATATATATATATATTTTTTTTTTTTTTTGCGATACGCAGGCCTCTCACTATTGTGGCCTCTCCCGTTGTGGAGCACGGGCTCCAGACACGCAGGCTCAGCGGCCATGGCTCACGGGCCCAGCTGCTCTGCAGCATGTGGGATCTTCCCGGACCGGGGCACGAACCCGTGTCCCCTGCATCAGCAGGCAGACTCTTAACCACTGCGCCACCAGGGAAGCCCCCATGTTATATATTTTAACGTACTTTTTTCACCTACAAATATAAATGGAACCTCTTTCCAAAGCAATATCTTTCTACAGCATCTTTTTTTTTAATCAACACTGTTAATGGACATTTAAGCTATTGTCTGTGTTTTCATATTATAAGCAATGATATAAAAACATTTTTCATCTCTCCCTTTCTCCCCTTTTTTATTTTTAAAAATAGTCACAGTCTTATTGAGTGCTTACCACATATTGTTCTGAGTGGTTTCCATGTATTCACTTATTTAATCCTCATAAAAATCCTATGATGTGTGTACTATTATCATCAGCATTTTGCAGATAAGAAAACTGAGGTATAGAGTAGTTAAGTGACTTTCTGAGGGTCATTGCTGCTAGTAAGTGGAGTAGCTGAATTTGAACTCGGTTGCCTGGCTCTAGAACTCAGGCTTTTAATCTTCATATCCATCAATTTTTATTTCTTTGGGATAAGTTTCTGGGAGAAAAGAAATCACTAGATCAGAAATTAACAATAAATTGTAATAGATCAATGGGCAGAAATGTATACATCTACCCAAGAGAGACCATCCTTATCCAAGTTTCCTGTGATCATATCAGGATTAAAAGTGGACAAGTTGGTCTTTCTATATAACATGGACTTCCCTGCTTGTTTGACAGGTCATTCTTCCCCCAGTAGCCTTTTTTGTAGCTGGCACATAGGTACTTATTTCTAGGCTGGAAAGGCAGGGGACTCCCCCTGTCTTGTTTTCGTAGATTGGTGTCCTTTCTCATGAGCCACAGAAAGCGACCAACTTCCAGGCAACATATCCATCCATCCATACGTCTATCCATCCATTTATTCATTCAAATTCCACTTTGCTTTCTGGTGAATTTGAAGTGACTTGTAAAGCTCCATATATTAAAGTGGAAAAGTATTAATAGGTAAGAATATAAATGGGAAAAATATAGATTGAAATTTAAATTGAAGAAAAATTAGAAAATTGATATAGAGGCCATAGAGTCTGCACATACTTTGTAATGTTGAGATGCAAATTTATGCTTAATCTTGGCAGTCATAAAAACAGGATGCCCAATCAGTGAAGTTATTGGCCATGACCTAGAGAATAAGGTATAACAATTCCATAGATAAAGATTTTCTTGGAACTTATCATGAAAGAAAAAAATTTGATGATTTGTCATAAATGAGTAGCCGTTTTCATATGACTGTTTTTCAGTGTCCCGTTGTATAAGCAGAATACATGAGGCCAAGACAATGCTCAGTGAACTTAGTAGTATCTTATTCCTTCTCTTCCTCTCCCTCTCTCCATATATATGTATGTATACGTATGTATATATACGTATGTGTGTATATGTATATAGTGGGAGAGTTTTTTTTTTTTTTTTGCGGTACGCGGGCCTCTCACTGTTGTGGCCTCTCCCGTTGCGGAGCACAGGCTCCGGACGCGCAGGCTCAGCGGCCATGGCTCACGGGCCCAGCCGCTCTGCAGCACGCGGGATCTTCCCAGACCGCGGCACGAACCCGTGTCCCCTGCATCGGCAGGCGGACTCTCAACCACTGCGCCACCAGGGAAGCCCAGTGGGACAGTTTTAATATGATTTTCTTCTATCACAAATTTTAATTCTAAATCAAGTACATAGTTTTTAGTTATTCTAGGTAACTTACTGCAAACTCTGAACATATGAACATAATTAGAGGAATTGGTCAGAATCCCCTCCACGTGCCCCAGTGGTGCTCACTTCAGGTCGAAGATGAATATACTATTACAGGGATCAGTGACATTCCAGGATGTGGCCGTGGACTTCACCCTGGAGGAGTGGCAGCTGCTGGGATATTCTCAGAGGAAGCTGTATTGGGATGTGATGCTGGAGAACTTTAGAAACCTCATCTCGGTGGGTAAGGACAACTTCCCTGTGTAACTCAGGATATACTAATAGTACCCTTCCTTTAAGACTTGAGAAACCTGTGAACATTCTGAAGCATTAGTAAGTTTGACCCTGAATTTTAGTGGTCAAAGAATCTTTTTCTTTGTTTTTGCTATTTCTGTTTGTTTATTTATGGCCGTGTTGGGTCTTCTTTGCTGCGTGCGGGCTTTCCATTTCTCTAGTGTGGCGAGCAGGGGCTTCTCTTCGTTGCGGTGCGTGGGCTTCTCATTGTGGTGGCTTCTCTTGTTGTGGAGCACGGGCTCTAGGCGCGTGGGCTTCAGTAGTTGTGGCACATGGGCTCAGTAGTTACGGCTGCGAGCTCTAGAGAGCAGGCTTGGTAGTTGTGGTGCACGGGCCTCGTTGCTTCTCGGCATGTGGGATCTTCCCGGACCGTGGCTCGAACCCTTGTCCCCTGCATTGGCAGGCGGATTCTTAACCACTGCGCCACCAGCTTAGTCCGGTCAAAGATTCATAATCCCCTTTGGGGATCAGGTAGTATGTTTAATGCTTCTGCCTCCCAAATGAAGAAGGGTCTTTTCTGTTCTAAAACATGTTATCTTCACAGGCCCTAAGACTCCAGGAGGCAAACCTAAATTGTGAGGTAGTCGTTTGTTCCTAGCACTTTGTCCCCAGTTCTGTGTTGTTTCCCATGAACAGGGTGTCCAGTCACCAAAACAAAAGTGATCTTCAAGGTGGAGCAAGGACAAGAGCCATGGATGGTGGAGGGAGAGAACCCACGTTGGCGCTCTCCAGGTGAGTCAGAGAAAGCAGGTAGATGGGAGTCTCTGGAACTGAGATCCCAGTTGGTGAGTGAGGGACAGGCACCTCTGAAATACTTTTCAGGAAGCACCTCTTAAAACCACACACCTTTGAAAGTGACTGGGTACACCTGACACAACATCCTCAGATCCCCAGGTGACACCTTCACTTCCACTCTTCCACATGGCCGCTCTTTCTGTTTCTCAGCTCTTGTGTGGGAGGATGTCCTTCCTCTCCGCTCTGGCTCCTCGCGCTGCCTGTTCCATCGAAGTGCTTGTTGGTTCTTTCAGTCCTTAGAATCTTCATTCTTCTTCCCTCCTCAACATGATGGCAGATCTTTCCATACATCTGTTTCTAATAATATAATCAGATTGTGTTTATTTGAGAAATAAGGAATGAGGTAAGAGTCCAAATTGTTACACTAATAAGGTTCTCCCTTGATGGAAGGCAATCTCAGAAACAGTGAAGAATTGCCTTCTCCTCCATTTTCCCTAACATCATTATATCAGTGGACTTAGCATTTGTAGGGTTTTGAGCAGTGATTGTTGTTTTGGACACGGTGTGGCACCGTAGTAACAGTAGTCAGAGTTAACTTTCTTAACCACACAGTATATAAAGGCAAAAGTTGGTAAGGCCTAGCAGTCTTATGGTTCAGATCCCCAGAAATAATGGAATCTGTATGTGTGGAAACCAAAATGTGAAATTTGAGTTAAAGAGTGTGGTGTCAGGGGCAAAGCAGAGTTTTGGAGGCTAGTACATCTGGAAGGTTGAAAGAGGTTATAAAAAAAATAGGATTATTTATCAGGAAAAATTCTTATCAAGTAGTAGAAATAACTGATGATAGAAGCAAAAGAATTGACATCTGGTCTCTTTTCAACGTTCTGCTGAGCCTCTGTGTTCCTGGGTATGTGTAGGCATTGGAGAATAAATCCTAGCTAGAAGTGGAGTTGGAGAACTTTCTACAAATAGTCCTCAACTGTGGCTTGGGTGGCTAGAGAGGATATAGGAAAGTGCCTATAGGAGTTAATGGCTTGACAGTTCTTTGGTGGTTGTGTGCAGGATGAGGAAGGAGAAGGAGAAGTGTGTGAAGGAGACTCGGGAGCATCCTAACAGGATAACTTAATTCTTAGATGTTGTAGATTTTGACTCTGGTCAAATTTCCCCAACCCAGTCTCGCTCTTCTCATTTCTCAGAATGCCTTTATCTCCTTGTTCCCCTGGTTACCCTCCTCATTCATTCCTCTGAAATGGCTCTCCCCATTCTCAGAGCTACTCTGCATCCTTGTTAAGAGCCCTTTTTAACTTTCTTTGTCACTGTTATAACATTACTTTGTACCTGTTTTACCATCTTTCACAGAATGGAAAGTCATATTTATAAATAGAAAAAACTACTTGTTCTCATTATTGTTTTCCAGAAGCCTCCATTTCAGCAGTTTCTTCTTAATGCCCAGGGCAGGACAAATACAGATCTCTTTTTCGTTTTGTAGTCCAGAATGGGAGACTAGACCTGAAACCAGAGACTTTTTGCATATGTGTGGTAGAAAAAAATGTATAATATGAAACTTACCCTCATTGGCAAACTTTTAAGTGTATAGTACAATATGGTTAACTGTATACACATTGGTGTACAGGGGATCTGTAGAACTTCCTCATCTTGCAGGACTGAAATTCTAAACCCATTGAACAACTCGCCATTTCCCACTCCTCCCTGCCCCTGGCAACCACTACTCTACTTTCTGCTTATATAGGTTTGACTATTTTAAATACCTTATGTAAGTGCTATCATGCAGTTTTTGTCCTTCTGTGACTAGCTGATTTCACTTAGCCTAATGTCCTTGAGGTTCATCCATGTTGTAGCATATGAAGGATTTCCTTCTTTTTTAAAGTATGTATATACCATATTTCCTTTATCCATTCATCTGTCAGTGGACATTTAGATTGTTTCCAACTCTTGGCTATTGCGAATAATGCTGCAGTGAGCACAGGAGTGCTAATATCTCTAGGAAATCCTGTTTTCAAGTTTTTTGATAAATACCCAGAAGTGGGATTGCTGGATCATATGGTGGTTCAATTTTTGATATTTTGAGGAAACTCCATACTGTTTTCCATAGTGGCTGTACCATTTTACATGCACACCAACAGTGTACCAGAATTCTAATTTCTCCACATTCTTGCCAACACTTGTTATTATTATTATTTTTTTAATAATGGACATCCTAACAGGTGTGAGGTGATATCTTATTGTGGTTTTGAATTGCAATTTCCTGATGATTAGTGATGTTGAGCATCTTTTCATATACCTGTTGACCATTTGTATGTCTCCTTTGGAGAAATGTCCATTAAAGTTCTTTGCCCGTTTTTTGCTATTGAGTTGTAAGGGTTCCTTATATATTTTGGATATTAACGACTTATCCAATATGTTTTTAAAATATTTTTTCCCATTCTGTAGGTTGCCTTTTCACTCTATTGTTTCCTTTTCTTGATGGAAACTTTTTAGTTTGCTGTAGTACCACTTGTCTATTTTTGCTCTTGTTGTCAGTGCTTTTGGTTCCCTATCCAAGAAATCATTGTGAGCACCAATATTCTGAAGTTTTCCCCTATCTTTTCTTCTAGGAGTTTTATAGTTTCAGATCTTATGTTTAAGTCTTTAATACATTTTGAGTTGATTCTTGTTTGTTGTGTAAGATTGGGGTCCAATTTCACTCTTTTACATGTGGGTATCTGGTTTTCCCAGCACTATTTGTTGAAGAAACTATTCTTTCCCCATTGTGTTGTCTTGGCACACTTCTTGAAGAACATATATGTGTGGGCTTACTTCTGGGATCTCTATTCTTTTCTGTTGGTCTATATGTCTGTCTTTATGCCAGTACCATAAAGTACAGTTTTGATTACTGTAACTTTGTGATGTGGTTTCAAGACAGGAAATGTGAGGCCTGCTGCATTTTTCTTTCTCAAGATTGTTTTGGCTCTTGGGAGTCCTTCATGGTTCCATATGAATTTTAGAATTGCTTTTCCTTTCTTTTTTTTTTTTTTTTTTTAGTTAATTAATTTATTTTTAAATTTATTTTTGGCTGCATTGGGTCTTTGTTGCTGTGCGAGCCCAGACAAGGGCTCGAACCCTTGTCCCCTGCATTGGCAGGTGAATTCTTCTTTTTTATATATATATAAATTTATTTATTTTATTTATTGATTTTTGGCTGCATTGGGTCTCCATTGCTGTGCACGGGCTTTCTCAAGTTGTGGCGAGCGGGGGCTACTCTTCGTTGCAGTGCGGGGGCTTCTTATTGGGGTGTCTCCTCTTGTTGCAGAGCATGGGCTCTAGGCACGTGGGCTTCAGTAGTTGTGGCACATGGGCTCAGTAGTTGTGGCTCGCAGGCTCCAGAGTGCAGGCTCAGTAATTGTGGCACACAGGCTTAGTTGCTCCGCAGCATGTGGGATCTTCCCAGACCAGGGTTTGAACCCATGTCCCCTGCGTTGGCAGGCGGATTCTTAACCATTGTGCCACCAGGGAAGTCCCGGCAGGATGATTCTTAACCATTGCACCACCAGGGAAGGCCCCTAGAATTGCTTTTTCAAATTCTGCAAAAAATTCCACTGGGCTTGCACTGAATCTGTAGATACATTTGGGTACATTTGGGACATTTTAACAATAGTCCATGAACACAGAAAATGGAAAATGTCTTTCCATTTATTTGTGTTTTCTTTAATCTCTTTCAGAAGTGTTTTGTAGTTGTCAGTGTACAGGTCTTTCATCTCCTTGGTTAAGTTTATTTTATTCTTTTTGATGCTATTGTAAATGGATTGTTTTCTTAATTTCCTTTTCAGATTGTTTGCTTTTAGGGTATAGAAAGACAACTGATTTTTGTATGTTGATTTTGTATCCTACAACTTTGGTGAATTTATTAGTTCTAACAGTTTTTTCATGGAATCTTTAGGGTTTTCTGAATACAAGATCATGTCATCAATGAACAGAGATTCTTTTACTTCTTCCTTCCCCATTTGGATGTTTTTTTTCTTTTTCTTACCTAATTGGTCTAGCTAGGACTTTAGTACTATGTTGACTAGAAGTGGTCAGAATAGGCATAGACTTTAAAACATAGACTTTAAAAATTTCTTTCTATTACATGATATTGGAAGGAGTAACTGAGAATGTTTCATTTTACTCCTTTTTAGAAGTTATCTGCTTACTTGATGATGAGCTAGAGGGACAGGAAGGAGAAGGAAGCAAAGACAGTTTTTTGAACCAAGGTATGTTCACCTTCAAGAAAACACTGACCAATGAGACAGTCCAAAATTGTAATCTGAATATAAATTTTATTTCTTCAAGAGAAAAACAGCATAAATGTGAATCAAATGGAAAGTGTTTGCAACCTAACTTATACTTTCTTAGTTATAATAAAAGTTATATCAGAGAAACTCTCATGAATACAAGGAATGTGGAAAAGCCTTCAAAAACAAGTTGTGTCTTATTAGACATGAAAAAAAGCACAGAAGGAAAAAAACCTTTGGGTGCAGTGAATGTGGGAAAGCCTTCCAAAAGAAGTCTCATCTCATTAGACATGAAAAAAAGCATACAAGAAAAAAATAACCTTTGAATGCAGTGACTGTGGGAAAGCCTTTAACAGTAAGGGACACCTTGCAGCTCATCAAAAAATTCATAGTGGAGAGAGACCCTTTGTGTGCAGTGATTGTGGGAAAGCTTTTACGCATAAAGCACAACTCGTGGTCCATCAGAGACTCCACACTGGAGAGAAGCCTTATGAATGTGGTCAATGTGGGAAATCATTCACCTGGAACTCTTCCTTTACTCAGCATGTGAAATCGCACACACCCGAGAACTCATTTGAATGTAAGGAGTGTGGGAAAAGCTTCAGGTACAGTTCATCCCTTTATAAACACTCCAGAATCCATACAGGCGAGAAACCGTACCGATGCAGAGAATGTGGCAAAGCCTTTGCAGACTCATCAGTGTTGGTCATGCATCAGAGAATTCATACAGGCGAGAAACCCCACGGGTGCACTGAATGTGGCAAAGCCTTCATCAAGAGATCACATCTCCTTAAACATTACTCAACTCACAGCAGAGCAACAAAATAAATGCAACACATGTGTGAAATCTTTTAACTAGAAGACACATCTTATTCTCCATCAAAGAAGTCATAAAAACAAGGGAGCTTTGTAAATGTGGGAAAACTTAAAATTAGCCTTTTACTGAAGCAGCAAAGAATTCATCATGAGAAAAACCCTATCAGTTGAATAAATGTGGAAAAGCATGTTCTGAAATTCATGTTCTGTAAGTGATATTACTAATTTTATTGAAAAGATTGCAGAAAATTTTGAGCTACAGACAACTTTACAGTAAAACTGAGGAAGTTGTGAAAAAATTGAATAATTAAGGCATCAGACTGACTATAATTGCATGTGTACACTGCCCCTGATTTATGATTTTTACACAATTTATACAAATGTCTGCATTGCTTAAGAAATTTGTATAACCATGGGTTTGAAATATATGCTATGCACATTATACAAAATTTTATCTGTTGTAACGATGGTTGCATAACATTGTGAACGTACTTAATGCCAATGAATTGTACACTTAAAAATGGTTTAGATAGTACATTTTATGTTCTGTATATTTTGATACAATAAAAAAATGTATAAATAAAACTTGAACCCCTTCTAAAATTATATCTATTAAGATCTCTGGGAAACACCATCATTGTCTCTTCAAAGCCTAAAATCACCGTAACCAGATTGCCAAATATAAATGAAATAATACAGTTTATTATGTAGGATGAAGGTCAGTGCTATGAACTTGATCTCTAACCATTTCGTGGCACTTATGAATAGTTACGGCAGTTGTTACTGAGCCTTCTTGAGCCTCCTCTTAAATAATAGTCAGGGACAGTTATGAAGTCGTCTGCTCTGCTCAGCTGAAGACATTGTGTAATATATTTTCTTCTCTGTGCACAATGTGTGTGTGTGCATGTGTGTGTATGTGCGTGTGTGTATTTAATCCTGATTAACCGGACACTGAAGAAAGAAAACAGCTGTGTTCTGTATTACTCTAAGCACTTAGTATAGGGAAAGAGGCATTTCTCCAGATAAATAGTCATAAATAAAATCCATCCTATTTTACTGGAGTGGCTACATAAGTAGGAGTGAACCTAAAGCAGTATATAACTGGGGTACTTAGTTTAGAAAAATTAGGTGTCATAATACTTTGTGAGACCTCTGGAAGGAAATTATTAAAATCAATATTATTGATTAAAATAAAATTAAATTTTCTATATTATTATTAAAATAAATTATTACCTTTTTGTTTAGGAAATCAATTCAGAGATATCTCAGGCTTGTTTGGAAATTTCCAGGTGACTACCATAGGTATCATATCAAGCTATATTGAAAAGTGTTTCTGCTTCCTTGAACTTCTTAGCAGTTCTTTTATAATTTGACATTACATAAATTCTGTGTATTCCCTTTAAAGACACATGAACTCACAATGATTTAAGTGAAAAGTCTGTATTTCACTTTAAGTGTTGCTTGCTAATATGAGTCTTTAAACCCTTTCTTCAGACTTGGTTGAAGCTTAGGTACTGCATTGAGCTTGAACCTATATTCACAAAATCAGGTTTTCTCTTGTAAGCATAAGTTTTGGGATTATATGTGTGAACTTGGAATTGTTTTTCCTCATTAACATTTTTGCAGGGTGATGATGACAAAGACGTGAATGAGAGTGATTTTCTGAATATCCATCAAATCTAAGTGAAGCCTTGTCTTACAGAGTTTTCATTCTGAGACTGTATGCTAATTAAACTTAGGTAGTCACACCAAATCACTTGGCAAACCACAGAAGTATATATGTAAATTAATTATAAACTCAGGGATCTTTTTTCAATTTTGACTGCCTTTTCTCTCACTTCCCTTTAAAGCTGTCACTTTGCCTTATTTAACATTTTCTCTTCCCCTCCTAGCTCTTTCTCAGCTCCTGACTTTAGCAGTAATGTTAGTATCTAAGCAAATGTAAAGTTTAAGGCAGCAAGAAGACAGACACCCTTGAAGGGTGGGAACTGCCTCATTGCTGCTAGAATGAGTATTTGGTATTATGATCTGAGCTCTGAATTAAATTATTTGTTCCCTTTCTTAATTAATAGAGTAAAATAATTAGCTAAGTATGAACCATAATGAAACAAAATTAAATAGGTGTTTAAAAAGTTGAAACAAAGAAAAAAATTTTTTCTTCTGTTTAAACCAAGTCATTGTCAGGCAATAAAACAAAATCATGAATCTCACTAATTCTAATGCATTTCATGGGTCTAGAGTTCACATTTGTGAGATGTGCAGAAAATCATGTCTAATGATAATCAAATATACAAATTATTTTTATGTAAAGTCAAGTGAATTTGAAGTTCTTTTAATAAAACATATATATTTTTATTGAATAAAATAGGATAAGGGGTACTAGACATTTACATATAATTGGAAGACTCTTATATCTGCCAAGACCCTGTTGTTGGTGATTGTTGTGATCACAAGTTATTGTAGTGTTTTACTTTCTTGAACATATTTAATATATTGCTCAATTTATCTTTCTTTTTTTTTTTTTTTTTTGTGGGGGGTGTGTGTGTGGCTTGTGGGATCTTAGTTCCCCGACCAGGGATCGAACCCATGCCCTCAGAAGTGAAAGTGCAGAGTCCTGACCACTGGACCACCAGGGAATTCCCTATCTTTTTTAAAAAGTTGAGATATAACTGACATGTAACATCATGTTTGCCTCAGGTGTACAACATGAGTCAATATTTGTATACATTGCAAAATGTTCTGCACAAGTCTAGTTAAAATCCATCACCACACACAGTTACTAAAATTTTTTTCTTGTGATGACAACTTTTAAGATCTACTCTCTCAGCAACTTTCAAATATGCAACACAGTATTATTAATTATTAACCATGCTGTGCATTACATCCCTATTACTTATTTTATAACTGAAAGTTTAAAGTTTGTACCTTTTGACCCCCTTCTCCCACTTTGCCCAGCCCCCACTCCCAGCCCTTGGCAGCCACCAATTTGTTCTCTGTAATCTGTGGGTTTGGGTTTTGTTTTGTTTATTTTACATATAAGTGAGATTACATGGTATTTGTCTTTCTCTGTCTGACTTATTTAACTTAGCAAAATGCCCTCCAGGTCTATCCATGTAGTTGCAAATGGCAGGATTTCCTTCTTTTTTATGGCTGAGTAATATTCCATTGTGTATATACCACATTTTCTTTATCCATTCATCCATCAATTGACACTTAGGTTACTTCCATGTCTTGGCTATCGTAAATAATGCTGCAAGAAAAAATTTCAAACAATAACTAATTATGTTTTCAAATAATATGTTTAACATGTTTTCTTTCAACCTCAGACATGTTTGTGGGCAAAGTACTTCTATATTTAAAGCTAGAGATATGACCATTTATCTGAAAAAACAACAATAAAAAGTTATTTTCTCACATTTCCAGACTTCTTTGACACCTGGACTCTAGTACTGGACACATAAAAATTGCTACATGGGGAGCTTTCTACCATTGACTTCATTCTTTTCCTGTATGACCTCAACCCCAGAACATGATTTTGGCAGGAAGAAAACCAAAATGTTATTTACACTCAGGTCAAATATGATCTCAAATCCCCAGAAGCCCATTTTTCTTCGTTGGAAGCCTGTGCCTTTGTCTAGTCCGAAATGTTTGAAAATAGTCATACATAATGTAAGCAGATTATCCTTTTTCACACCCACCTTCCCTCAAGAATGTTACACTTTGAGATATTTTTACTTTGACTTTTTTCCTTTTAACAGGAACACTGAAATATGCTATTTTTTCTCTGTTTAAGTGTTTATACACGGACATTAGGTTGATTTTTTTCCAGTTTGAAGATAGGTTTATTTTTTAATGCTTTTATAATACCTGCTTATTAATATATATATATATGTATATGTATATAGAAGGCCAAAAAACTCTCAACGAAAATATCACCTGAAATCTCATTTTCCTCAGAAACCATCATTAACATCAGCCACCCGAGAAGAGTAGGATGCAAGAAATATCGATGAACAAACAAGTTGTAAACAAGTTGGTAAAGCTGAGTTTATGTTGGGTGTAAGTAATTTAAATGATGACTGCTTTGGGAGAGGGCTAGAAATAAGGTAAAATGAATATTCTAGAGAATAAAGTTGGAAAAGTGGGAGGAATCAGGGCTAAAGTGTTATAAAATCCTTGATCTGGGAAAGGATAGAGATACTAACTTTATACCTTGTTGAATATGCATGTTAAAAATTGAAGGTTAACCACTGAAAGAAATAGACTAGGCCGTAAATCACTAGAGAGAAAAAGAGAGCTGTAATTCCAATAGAAAACAGGAAAGAAAAACCAAAGCAATGAAGGAAAGGCATGGTAAATGGAAAGCAAAAATAAAACAGCAGGAATGTGTCAAAGTATATCACTAATCACAATAAATGCAAATGGATTAAATCACCTTTCCTAAGGAATAATAACGTTCTTTTTTTTTTTTTTTTATAAATATGTCAGAAGCACCTTATAACTTACATTGCAAAAGGTAGATAATCAGGTGCTATCCCTAACCCCAAATCAAAAGAGCTGGTGCCTTTCTGGAGAAAGGAAGGAAGAAAGAAGATAAATTGGTGATATTGTCAAATTATTTCATGAACTAATACTATCTCTTATAAAAAATGTTTTCTTCATGGGGCTTCCCTGGTGGCGCAGTGGTTGAGAGTCCACCTGCCGATACAGGGGACACGGGTTCGTGCCCCGGTCTGGGAAGATCCCACATGCGGCGGAGCGGCTGGGCCCGTGAGCCATGGCCGCTGAGCCTGCGCGTCCGGAGCCTGTGCTCCGCAACGGGAGAGGCCACAGCGGTGAGAGGCCCGCGTATCGCAAAAAAAAAAAAAAATTTCTTCAAATAATTTTTTCAAGTCTAGAAATTAGCTAGGAAGGTAGTAAATGTGTTTAATCAGTATAACAGTTACTGCTTTCTTTTGGACAGAGATGGGATTTAGTCTGATTTTTGAGCAAGACGTTTCATAGAGCACAGCAGCAGTAGAAAGTATCTTTAAGATCAGAGCAGCTGTTTCTCTTGCATCAGGGTTCTCTGTCTTCATTATATTTTAATCAAGATGGTAAAAGAAATACTCTTCATTCCTCCTTCTTTTAACCAGAAAGGCCTTAAAAATCCATACTTTTTCAGAGACCACCAGATTGTTTTTTAAAATCCAGGTATAAACTGCATACAAGAAGACTGAAGCAGAATCATACAGAAAGGATGGAAAATAAAGGAATGGAACAAGATCCACTGAGCAAATAATAGAAAGCTGATACGTCCTTATTAATTGCTATAGATCAGGAGTTGGCAAACTTTTTCTGTAAAGGGCTAGATATTAAATATTTTAGGCTTTTGTGGGCAATACAGTCTGTTACAACTACTTTGCTATAGCATGAAAGCAGCCATAGACACGTAAACGAACGAGTGTGGTTGTGTTCTAATAAAACTATTTACAAAAACAGTGAGCAGGGGACTTCCCTGGCAGTCCAGTGGTCAAGACTCTATGCTTCCACTGCAAGGGGCACGGGTTCCATCCCTGATTGGGGAAATAAGATTCCTCATGCTGTGCAGTGCGGCCAAAAAAACAAAGAAAAAAACAGGCAGCAAACCAGAGCTGACCCCTGTTCTGACTGTATACTGATTATATAGCAGTGAGCAAAAAAAGGCATGATGCCAGCACTCGACTCAAACAACAATAATCAAACAAATATATAATAACCCCAGGTATTGATAAGTAAAACATTAAAAAAAAAACCAAACACCTGTCAGGTGATTGAATTCATAGGAAACTAAGGTGGAGTGGCCAAGGAAGTCCTCTGAGAAGAGGAGACTTTTAAATAGAGACCTGAATGCAGCAAAGGAGGGAGCCTTGGAAAGATTGTGCACGGGTCCAGAGGCAAGAGTGGGCCTGGCCTGTGGAGAATCAGCAAGAAGTCCAGTGTGGCTGGAGCAGAGCAGTGAAGGTGAGTTTTGTGCATTAGGTGCCAGATTATGTGAGATTTCCTTCTGAATGTGATGGGAAGGTTTTGAAGATTTTGAACATTTTTAGCAGAAGAGTAGTATAGTCTGGTTTATTTTTGGAAAGTTCTGTGTGTGGGAAATGGATAGTAGAGATGGCAACAGGGCAAATAGGGAGACCAGTTAAGAGGCAATTGCCTTGGAGTCCAGACCACAGAGAATGGTGTTTTAGTAGTGGAGGTGCTCTTCTAGGGGCTGGAATGTGTCAACTTTGGAAGCAATGTGTTGAAAAGGGCAGAGCCACTGTCAGTCTGGGTCACTGCTATGGTCTGAACGTTTGTGTCCCACCGCCCCCAAATTCATATGTTGAAAACCTAATAACCAAGGTGATAGTAGTAGAAGGTGTGGACTTTGGGAATGGATTAGGTCATAAGGGTAGAGCCCTCATGACTGGGATTAATGCCTTTTTAAAAGAGGCCCCACACACATACCACTGGAACACGCACCCACCCACATCCCTTCCTTCACATGCACAAACAGACTGCAGGAAATAAAAAGAAGGGAAGCTGTTACACAGCCAAAGAGGCTTAAAGGACAAAAGCAACGTAAGGACTGTTTACATCCTGATTCAAATACACCAACTGTAAAAAGCCATCTTTGGATACAACCTGAGAAATCTGAATGTGGATGGAAAGTTAGATGATATTAAGGAATAAGTATTCATTTGTGTAGGTATGATAATAGTGGTTATGGCTTTAATAAATAAGTACTTAGTGATGCAAACTATAGTAATTACAGGCAAAATGACATGATGATTTCTGGTCCTGATTTAAAATTCTGCAGGAAAATAACACACATTTCCCCTTAAATCCCTGTAATTATAACAAGATTGCCAAAATGTTGATAACTATCAAAGCTGGTTCATGGGTACATGGAGTTCATTACACTATTCTTTTTTGTGAAGTTTGAAAATGTCTGCGATGAAAAATGTTTTCATTGTTCAGTTATTGATTGGAACTGAATTTAGGAGTTAACGTGGGCACAGCTGCCATCTTTATAATATTGGTACTTTCCATTGTGAATATGGTATGTCAGTGCACTTATTTATGTTTCCTTAAAAAGAAAAAGAGGCCCCACAGAGCTTACTAGCCCCTTCCACCATGTAAGGAGGAGTCTGCCACCTTGAAGAGGGCCCTCACCCGACCATGCTGGCATCCTGATCTCAGACTTCCAGCCCCCAGAACTGTGAGAAATAAATTTCTCTTGTTTATAAGCCTCCTAGTCTGTGGTATTTTTTTATAGCAGCCAGAATGGACTAAGACAGTCGCTGATGACCACACAGAAAAGAGCTACCCACCAACATGGACCAGCTGCCCAGACTGTGAAATGAGGAAGAGACAGACTTCTATTTTCCTGAGCCAGTACACTGTAAGATCTATTTGTTATAGCAGTTTAGTCTATTATAACTAATACACGGGTTGGCATTGAAGTAGTTTAAGGAGACTAATGACCAGGTTACTATTTTTTTGAAGGATAACTTAGGCAAGCTGAGTGGCACATTGATTGCAGAAAGCAAGGCCATTGAGTAGAATACTGCAGTAGGCCACATAAGGAATGATGAAGGCCTGAACCAAGACTGTGGTACCGGGAGCTAGAAACTATTATATTTAAAAGATAATTTGGCGGAGGTAATGAACAGGTTTTTTTTCATTGACACATAAGTTATGACTGAAAGGTAAATAAACTGGTCAGGGTTTGGTGAATCAAACTACCCCTCAGTGGTGGAAATGTAAATCAACATAACTTTTTGGACCATTAGTTCATAATGTACATTAAAAGTCTTAAAATGTCATACCGTTTACTTATTTTTTTATTTACTTAATAAATTTATTTATTATTTTTAGCTGCCTTGGGTCTTCGTTGCTGTGCGCAGGCTTTCTCTAGTTGTGGTGAGCGGGAGCTACTCTTCGTTGTGGTGCACGGGCTTCTCATTGTGGTGGCTTCTCTTGTTGCGGAGCATGGGCTCTAGGTGTGCAGGCTTCAGTAGTTGTGGCATGCAGGCTCAGTAGTTGTAGCTCACAGGCTCTAGAGCACAGGCTCAGTAGTCGTGGCGCACGGGCTTAGTTGCTCCTCGGCATGTGAGATCTTCCTGGACCAGGGACTGAACCCGTGTCCCCTGCATTGGCAGGCAGATTCTTAACCACTGCGCCACGAGGGAAGTCCCTGTCATACCATTTAAATGAGCAATTCCATTTCTATGAATTTGTCCTAAGCAAATGATTAGAAATTTAGTAAATGACTTCAGTACAAAGATGTTTATCATTGTGTTATTTACATTTGCAAAGGTTAGTGTAGTACTAAACCAACCCCCCAATCTACTTAGTGGCTTGTAAGTACAAAGATTTGTTTCTCAGCCATCATACCTGCCCAGGCTGGATAGGCTGGGGCCTCAGCTCCATGTTGCCCCACTCTGGAACCATTTTAAATGTATTTGTTATCTGCTGCTGCATAGCAAATTACTCCAGAACTTAGTGGCTTAAAACAAGAAACATTTATTTTGTCGCAATTTCTGTGGGTCAGGAATCTGGGCGTAGCTTCACTGGATCCTCTGGCGTTTAAGACTGCAATCGGGAATTCCCTGGCGGTCCAGTGGTTAGGACTCTACGCTTTCACCGCCGAGGGCTCGGGTTCAATCTCTGGTTGGGGAACTAAAATCCTGTAAGCCATGCTGCATGGCCTAGATAAATAAATAAACTTCATTAAACACACAAAAAGACTGCAGTCAAGGTGTCTGCTGGGGCTACAGTCATCTCAAGCCTCAACAGGGGAAGGACGTGCTTCCAAGTTCACTTATGTGATGATTGGCAGGCCTCAGAAAATCCATTTCCAAACTTAACTCATGTGGCTGCTGGCAGGCCTCAGGTCCTACCAGGCGGGATACATCAGCTCTTTACCACACAGCCCTCTGCAGGTACCACGTGGACATCTCACAGCAAAGCAGCTGGCTGCTCTTAAAGTGGTTAAGGGAGCAGTGGAGGGTAAAGAGGCCAAGCGTGATGGAAGCCAGAGTCTTTTTGTAACCTAATCTTGGAAGTGATATCCCATCGCTTTTGTCATATTCTATTCATTAGAAGCAAGTCACCAGGTTCAGTGCACATTCAAGGAGAGGGGATTATGAGGGCTTGAATACCAGGAGAAGGGGATCATTGGGGGCCATTTTAGAGGCTGCTTGCCACAATGAACGTTACAATTTCCGGGGCAGAGGGAAAAGAAACATGACAATTTGTGCGCTGGCTCTTAAGAGGTTCCTTTTGGAGGTGGCACACATTACTTCTACTTGTATTTTGCAGCCAAACAAGTTACATTGTCACCACTAACTTCCAAGGGATGGGAAATTGCAATCCTACCATGTACTGGAAAGAAGAGGGAACCCAGAATATTTGTGAATAGGGCTGACTACCATAGCTACAGGTTCAACAATGGGAGAATAGTTTAAATTTTTTTTTTTTTTTTTTTTTTTTTTTGCGGTACGCGGGCCTCTCACCTCTGCGGCCTCTCCCGCCACGGAGCACAGACTCCGGACGCACAGGCCCAGCGGCCGTGGCCCACGGGCCCAGCCGCTCCGCGCCATGTGGGATCCTCCCGGACAGAGGCACGAACCCGCATCCCCTGCATCGGCAGGCGGACTCCCAACCACTGCGCCACGAGGGAAGCCCTAGTTTAAAATTTTGATACAACCATGTGCAGGATGTTATGTAACTCTAACAGATGTTAAGTGGGATTTGCCCTTTAGCCTAGGATAGAAACTAGGATTTACAGGTGAGGCATCAAGTACCCCACATTGTAAAAAGAGGCACAAATAATTGGGGGTCAGACAACTTCTCTGCTTCCAGGACTTAAAGGGTGACCAAACCGACTTTTCCATCCTCAACCATCTTCTCAGACCTGCCCCATAACCCCTACAACCTCATGTAACCAGAAGATTGGTCAGAGGGTGGGGATGGGAGTCAGCAGAGTCATGAGTCAGCCCTGACAGAGACTGCCCTGGCATTTCTCTACAAAAATCAAGTGAGTGAGATAGGCTGGGACCTGGGACCCAGGACACTTTACTGGAGTGCTTGCACCTGGACAAACGTCTCCTTGAGCAACAAAGTACAAAGAAACTGTAAGGGACTAAAAATAACTGCATGCATGCGCAGTTGGGGCAAATTATGAACAGTAAGATACAAAAAGGCCAAAAACCAGCTACCACTCCTGAGGTGCTGAGAGCAAAAGCAGGGCACTGCCCATGCCCCCTGCGCTCAGCACCACCAGGGGGTGGGCAGATTACCTCCGCCACCCCTCCTGCCGACCCCCCCATCTGCCCCCAGCCTCAGCCCCTTCCTCCAGTAGCGAGCAAGGGAATCTTTCACTTGTTTTCCCTCCCTCATGCTGCAGCACGAGTCTCAATAAAGCCTTGCCTGATTTTCTCATCTGACCTCTTATCCATTTCTATTAATTAAAGAGCCCAAGGACCCGAGTCGGTACCATGAAGAGGGTTGCAAGAGATTCCCCCATGTAGATTGGGGCTGCTTGCAAGGAGTGAAGCCCGTATAGAAACAGCAGGGCAGAGGGGCCGCCAAGAGGACACCATATTGAGTACATTAGCCGGGGATAGGGGACGGACGCAGAGGATAGGAAGATGTCACACTGGGCCAGGCCTCCCCGTCCGAGAACCGTGCGGGAGGGCGGGCCGCACTGAGGGGTCCCTCCCCACCCTGCCTTAGAACACCTGCCTGCCCAGAGGTGCATATGAGGTGACATTCTGGAAAGGACCACTGGCCAAATGAGAGATGCCAGTCTCTTTCCCCTTCTCAGCCCCCAACCCCAAGAAACTGAAACTGAGTCCCCCTAAAAACACATTCCTCTGCTGAGTTTATGATTTATCTCTCTATCCAAAATGTTATTCCCTCTTTTGTCCAACACCTGGGTCCCCTCATGATTGAGGAGTAGCAAAGAAAAGGGGCGATTGAAACTGAGCAGGACCCCGTGGGGCCCTCCCAAGCACGAAAGCCTTTCTGTGTCCCCCATTTTTTGTTTGTAGGAAAAAGGTTGCAGCCTCTTAGACCTTCCCTGAGTTCCAAAGGGCAGATTCAAACAGTTACTAATAAGGGGAGTGAGGGAATACAGAAACAATAATGCAGCTTGTATCTCTTAGTTGTACAGGAACTAAGGTCTCCACTCAGGTAGAGGATGGTAACTTTATGCTAAGCATAAGCACATAGACCCCAAACTGGTTGGAACCAGAAGGCTGATGACTGAGATTCCTGGAACACCTCCCACCAACCAATCAGAGGAAGGTCACACACTCTGCAAGCACCCCCTTCCCCCCCCCACGAAAGTTTGCGTATAAACACTCTTCCTCCAAGTCATCAGGGATCGCAGGTCTTTTGATCATGAGCCACCCTGTTGCCCTGCTCTCCTTGCTCAGCCCTGTTTTCTTGGCTCCAAACCCTGGTCTCACTGGGCATTGACTGGGCACATGAACTTGGGTTTGACAACAAAGCCAGGCTCCCAAGCGTGAGGGGGAGAAGTCCCAGCGCGCAGTCTCACCCAGCCTGCACACCCTCCCCTCCCCACTCAAACCTCCGTAGTAGGTCGCAAGCTTCTACATGGCACTGCCAGTGTAGGATCCCAAGAACTGAAACTAAAAAGTGGCGTTTCTAGCCCTTGGCAAGGCTGAAGGAGAACCCTCCACACGCCACATCCAGGGGAACTGGCGATGGAGACAGCGGCGGGAGAGACCGAGGCGGCGCGCCGCGGGGTCTTGTGGGAGACGCCGGGCTCTCTCCGCGCAGGCGCAGTACAGCCTCAGCGGGCTTGGCCCCGGGCCGGGAAACCAGAGACCCGGGACCCGGCTTGAGCCAGGTGAGTCTGGCGGCTCTTGGCAGCGGCAGGAGCTACTTCCGGCAAGACTGGGGTTCAGGGGGGCACTCAGGTTCAAAGGGAAGATAGATATCAGAGGGCCAGAGTAGGGGTGGGTTTGAGGGACTTGAAGCCCCAAGTCTGGGGCCCCGGGAGCGATGGTCCCCGAAGGAGTGTGTCACCCGCGATTTGGCTGTGGAGGGTCAGATCCTACCAGGTTCTCTAAAGCAGGCACAGTCACCGGCTCTGCTCACCGCAGACAGGAGCGTTCGTGGAACCCCCCCTCCCCCCCGCCCCGTGGCTCCAGGATCCCCTTCTCCTTCAGACTCCAGCCTTGGCTTAGCCCCCTGTGCCCCGCTGCTCCCGGCTGTGGGCGCCCCCAGGTCGGGGCTACGATCGCAGCATATCGGCGGGGCGGGTCAGCCGCATATCTCCCCCAGAGCAGTGTGTGCGGGCGCTTCCACCCTCTGATGTCTCGGGTTTCTCCTTCAAGTGTTTGGCCGCCGGCTTTGCTGTCCCGGTGGCCAGAGGTTCCTAGCCGGAGTTCCTCCGTATGTATCCTGGGAGACGCTTAGTGTAACTTTGAGCCCGGCTGGATTTCCGACTGTGGCACTCTTGCTGTTCTTGAGCCCACAGGAACAAGCCATGCTGGTAGGAAAGAAGACCACAACTCCTCAGGCAGCTGGACCCCATCTTGAGAGGATACACCTGTGACCTGAGGCTTCCTGCCAAAACTACTAGCCAAGACCAGGGTCTGGAGGAGGAAGTGGTTCTGGAGCTGCTGGGGCTGTGGACGTTCCTCAGCAAGGCTTGGGTCAGGTGACACCTTCAGAGAACAGGGAGAGACCGTGGACTTAGAATAGACTGTTTCCCATCTCTTACCTGAGGTGGCGAACAGTCTGTAGTGTGGAGAGGAGAAGGCAGCGTAGGGCAGGCTGGTTGAGGGAATGGTTCAGGCGAGGCTGGCCACTCTGGGGGCTGCAAGGCAGGCTTGTCTCATGGCTCCTTTCTTTTCCAGCTTTTCCTCCTTAACTCCTTGACCTTGCTGAGGAAGAAGAGATGACCAGTTCCCAGGTGAGATGCATATTTCCGTTCTCGGTCCCGGTATACATACTCTTGAAGAAAAGGAGAAGGAAACACATTTTGGATGTGCTGGATATGCTCAACATTGACTTTTTCTTTTGATACTCACAACAGTTGTGAGAAGTGGACATTATTTCCATTTTGCAGATGTAGCAGCTGGCTCAGTGAGGTTTAGAGACCTGTCAAGTTCACCAAGCTATGAAATGGTGGAGCCAGATTTGTCTTTAGGCCCATTGCCTATGCTGTACATGTTGTCAGTGGACAAGTCTTCTCATCCAGGGACTGAGCCTGAATTGTGCACACCTTGAGGGCTGGGCCTAATTGGTGAAATGAAGGACTCTGAAAGGAATGCACTTTCTTGCCTGGTGCCCTTCTTTAGGTTAGGTCTCTTCTCTCCCTAACATGTTGCTCATTCATTTATCTACTTCATCATGGCTGCTCTGTGCTCATTTATTTGTAAGAGCAAAACAAACTGACTTAGATACAATTCTTACTTCAACGTGTGTGGTTTCTTTGGGGGAGATTAATATGTACATGTATAAAATAGTGATTATTACTCACATATACAATGAGTAATATGAAAAGAAGCCACTCTTAAGTGTCAGTTTGAAGACTGCACTCAGTGATAACAGTGCTAGAGGAGGGGAAAAAATCAGTGTGCACTGGAGTGATTGAGGAAGACTGAAGGAGGTGAGCTAGAGAAGATTTGAGTACTACAGGTTTCCTCCGCTATCTGAAAGTTGGGTGTTCCTATGAAACCTTTCCGAAGCCAAAATGGTGGAAAGAATCAATTACTTTAGGACGCATCTTGCTAATGGACGCACAAAATAAATCGAGATAAAGCACAGATGCTCACAGACACAGTTCAAAGCTATGGAAGCTTGATGCTGAGTGAAGTTCCTGGGGAAGAAGTTTGGCAGTGCCACTCTAGCAGCCCTGGGTATGTGCTGCCTCTGTAATGACTCTTTACAAAACAAGTGCTGAATGTTTTTTTTGATTTTTGTTTTTCTTCATGAAAGTGAAAATGCTTTTCAGATTTCTTTCTGTTAGCGAAAACAGGTGCTAATGTAGGTCTTAATGTAGGTCTTTCATGAAAACGAAGTGGCAGATAGCAAGGATACCTGTATATGAACTTCTATACCTCTTTCAAGTCTTTACTGTTTTTTGTTGTTTATAATTGCCTTATGGCCTAGTTTATGATCAATTTTTACAGTGTTTCATGTTTGCTTGAGTAGAATGTATATTCTCTAAAGGTAAGTGGGTAGGTACCAACTTTTTTTTTTTTTTTTTTTTTGCGGTACGTGGGCCTCTCACTGTTGTGGCCTCTCCCGTTGTGGAGCACAGGCTTCGGACACGCAGGCTCAGCGGCCATGGCTCACGGGCCCAGCCGCTCCGCGGCATGTGGGATCTTCCCGGACCGGGGCACGAACCCGTGTCCCCTGCATCAGCAGGCGGACTCTCAACCACTGTGCCACCAGGGAAGCCCCTCAACTTTTTTTTTTTTTAGACCTTCTGCTGGCACAATTCATTCTCATTTTAGGGAGGTTAGTCTTTATTCCATTAAGACCTTCAATTTATTGGATGTGGACAACCTACATTAAGGAGGGTAATCTGCTTTACTCAGAGTCCACCCATTTAAATGTTCATCTCATCTAAAAAACCCTCACAGGAACATCCAGAATAATGTTTGACCAAATATCTAGGCAATGTGGCCCAGCCAAATTGACATATAAAATTAACCTTCATATCACCTTCTAACCTACTATATAGTATACTTATGTATTATGTTTCTTCCCTGTCACATACTGATAGAATGTAAGCTAGTTCCACCGGGGCAGTGTTTGTCTGTTTTATTCACTAATGTATCCCCAGAGTCAGGAACAATATCTGATGCATTGTAGGTACAATAAATATCTATTGAATAAATCTTTATCATCCTTATCCTCCTTACCTTCATCCAATGTCAGATGGTTACTTTTGGAAAAAACAAAACTTAAACCCCCATCTATTACTCCTCGTATGTAGTGCTCTTTCCATATCCATAACGGAACACTTATCTTCAGAAATATCTTGAAGCCTCAGGATTCTCCCAAATAAAGTGAGTGTATTTATTCATTGACCAGGGTTTGTGTTCTTTAAAATCCAAGGATGACCCTTGGGCTGGGCTATGGGTGTTCTTTTTCTTCTACCAGAGAGGGTCTGAGGGCTTTTCGTCAGCATGGTAAAGGAGCATCTCAACTTTCTTGTTACCAACAGAAATCTGGTGCTAAGCAGCCTAGGTCATAGATAATAATGTTAATTGGAAATTACTTAACAGCATTTTCCCCTAATTTTTATTTTATTTATTTTTTAATTTTTTTTTTTTTTTTTTTTTTTTTTTGCCGTACACGGGTCTCTTACTGCTGTGGCCTCTCCCGCTGCGGAGCACAGGCTCCGGACGTGCAGGGTCAGCGGCCATGGCTCACAGGCCCAGCTGCTCCGCTGCATGTGGGATCTTCCCGGACTGGGGCACGAACCCGTGTCCCCTGCATCGGCAGGCGGACTCTCAACCACTGCGCCACCAGAGAAGCCCATCCCCTAATTTTTAATACTTCTATACAATTTTTAAAACTGTCTATAGGTGTCCATAAGATCTGACTTGTTTAAAATTTTTGTATCTTTATTGATTTATTTTTGTTTGCTTGACCCATCAAGAATTGAGAAAAAAAAGTGTGTGGAATCTCTTTGAGTAGTAGATATGTCAATTTCTCTCTGTAGTACTTCCATTTAAAAAAAATATATTACTTTGAGGATGTTTTATGAGGTACATACAAGTTGAGTTGTTATATCTTCATGGAGAATTAAAGTTTTTATCCCTATGTAGTGACCTTTTATATCACTTTGTGTCTAGAAATCTATTTTGTTCAACATTAGTATAGCTATTCCTGCTTTCTTTTGTTTATTATTTACCTGGTTTACCTTTTTCCATCATTTCAACCTTTTCAGGGCCTTATGCTTTAGGTATATCTCTCATTAACTGCTTATAGCTCAATTCTGTCTCCTCCCCCCTCAATCTGATAATCAGCACCTTTTTAACTAGCAAGTTTAGTCTGTTTGCATTTAGTGTAGTTATTGATATATTTGATGTGTTTGTACTGTCTTGCACTTTAATTTTATTTGTCCATTTTTCCTGTATTTTCCCCTCCTTTCTTTTTTTGGTTTGTTTTTTAAGTGGAGAGGGTTTTTTCTTTTTTTTCTTTTTCCTCTTTACATGTTTGAAATTTATAACTTATATCCATTCGTTTGGTGGTTACCCTTGACATTTTATCGTGCATACTTGCAAGCCTAGGTTTAAACAATATGTTAACCTCTTTCAGAATAATGCAAGGACTTAGGAACTACTGATCACATCCCCCATTGACTTAAAAGCTATTGTTTTCTGCATTTTATTTATTTTTTATTTTTTTGGACTTGCTGAGCAGCTTGCAGGATCTTAGTTCCCCGACCAGGGATCGAACCTGTGCCCCCTGCATTGGAAGTGCAGAGCCCTAACCACTGGACCGCCAGGGAAGTCCCTGTTTTTTGCGTTTTAATTCTGTCCTCTTAATAAATTAGATATTATTAGAATTATTATTTTATACAGACAATGTTTGTTTGGATTTACATATATGTTTATCATTTATTTGCTTGCCATTCTTTCTTCTGTCTCAGCCTTTCCTTCTGGGATCACTTTTCTTTTTCCTGAAATACATTCTTCCTAGAAGTTCCTTTTTAATGCATCTTTAGACATTCCATTTGTTATTTTTTTCACAACTGCATGTTATTTTCAGATAATTTCTTTGCTTTATCATCTTATAATTGCATCTTTTATTTTTTCAAATAATTCATGTATTGCTGTTCTGGTTCTGTATCTGATAGTTTAAATATCTGTAGTTGTTGGTAGTGTAAATCTGTTTTATGCTCACTCTCCCCTTTGATGAGTTTAATTATGAGCTCATTGATTGATCTTTATTTGAGTCCTATGGGAAATTTTTCTCCAGAGGAAATATGCTTCTGTTTCTGCCAGAGCTTAGAGGATGGTACTAACATGGGATGGTCCCAGTTCCTCAGAGGTCCCAGGTCAGGCTAAGCTTCCCACCCTGCAGCTGGCATAAGGTTCCATATACCACAGCAGCGCTGCTATTGGCATCTCTGCAGGGCAACCCGTCCTTTCCAACTGCCTGCCACTCTGCTCTCAGCTCACTGGGTTGTTTTGTCTTATTTTTCCTTTTCAGTTGTGGGGAAAGGAGTAGTCCTTTTTCTTTGTTTCCAGTTAGGTGAAATTCCTGATTTTTGTGACATGATATTATTGACCTGTAAATCTTATAAATATTTGTAGCATCTGGTTTACTATTTTTCAACTTAACTAGTAATCCAAGAAATGTTATAATATAATGAAATGGCATTTTTGCCACCTATCAAATTGTCAGAGATGTGTTTTTTAAAAACACTTACTGGTAAAACCAGGACACTCAAATACTTTTAAACTAAATGTCATCTTGCTACAAACTTTTTGGAGGGCTTTGGAAATATGTGTCAGAAGTCTTTACCTAACAAACCTAACAAAAGTCTTTTAGCTAACAATTCTACTTTTAGGAATTTACCCTGAGAAAAAGAGTGGATAAGTGCATATAATTTAAATACAATGATATAACTTGCAGTATCATTATGGTAATGAAAAGTGGTAAGTAACTTTAGTGTCCAATATAGGGACATTTTGTTGTTGTTGTTTTTTGTTTGTTTGTTTGTTTTTTGCGGTACGCGGGCCTCTCACTGTTGTGGCCTCTCCTGTTGAGGAGCACAGGCTCCGGACGCAGGCTCAGCGGCCATGGCTCACGGGCCCAGCCACTCCGCGGCATGTGGGATCTTCCCGGACCGGGGCACGAACCCGTATCCCCTGCATCGGCAGGCGGACTCTCAACCACTGCGCCACTAGGGAAGCCCCTGTTGTTTTGTTTTTAATATTTATTTATTTATTTGGCTGTGTTGGATCTTAGTTGTGGCACACGGGATCTTTCGTTGCAATGCGTGGGCTCTTTGCTGTGACGTGCGGGCTCCTCTCTAGTTGTGGCATGCAGGTTTTCTCTTTAGTTGTGGCTCTCTAGTTGAGGCCCACGAGCTCAGTAGTTGTGACACATGGGCTTAGTTGCTTCTCTGACTAGGGATCGAACCCGCATCCCCTGCATTGGAAGGCAGATTCTTTACCACTGGGCCACCAGGGAAGTCCTGGGAGATTGTTAAATTACGATATAACCATGAGAAGAGCCACTATATAGCCATTAACAAGGTATAAAAGAGTATTTACTAATAGGGGAAAATGTTCATGATATTTTAATTGAAAAATGTTTTAAAAAGTTGTAAAGAATATCCCCAAGTTTTAAAACTTACATATATATGCCAAAATGTAAATAGTAGTTATTTGGGGGCAATATGATTATATATTTTGTATTTTTTTTTGTAGTTTTCTCTTATCTTCCATAATAGCACTTTTGTTATCAGAAAAAAATAGCAAATGAAATGTGATTCTCATTGCGAGAGTGGGAGGGAGGGGGTTATTTGAAATGTGTGTTCTTTTATCATCAAGTTTTCTTTCCATAGATGAATGTTAATTATGTCAGTACATACCCTAGGAAAAAGTTATAATTTGTGTCTAGCCTAGACATACAAGCCAGCACTTTGTCAAACTAGTGGGCTAGATTAGACACTCAAAGTTGCCACTGCATTTTTTATATTATATAAAAAGAATATGCACTGTTTAGAAAAAATCCTCAGCCAAGTGAATAAATAGTACAGCCATACTGCAGACATTTTACAAAAAGGAATATGAAGAAGAACCAAAAATGTATTTCTTTACATGAGATCAAATAGATCATAGGCTTAATTTATATCTGCAGCTAATTTATGTGTGCCTGTACTACTTACTCACCATGTGTAGGATCGTTATAGATGTGAGACGTTGCAACACTGCAAGTGATTTTTCAGCACAATCTGTAGTGATACAGCCTTAAATACACTTGATGTTGCTTCTTTAATAGCTGAAATAAAACCTAGGGTTGGGCATTAAAAACTGTGGTTTTAGGCATTTATAATGACACATTTCTACTGTATTTAAGAATAAATTTTTAAAAATGGCAAAATTTAATTGACGTGATCATTCACTATTCATATCTGGTTAAATTTGTAAAACAGACTCCTTTACAAATATTTTCAATCTCCCGATATTTAAGACCAAGTCAAAATATTATCATTGCATATTGATAATCTGTTATTCTCATCTGGGTTTATGTTTTGTCTGTTTATTTCACTACCTAGACCAATGTCCTTTAAAAGTGTTTTTAGGGACTTCCCTGGTGGTCCAGTGATTAAGAACCCATGCTTCCAGTGCAGGGAGCGCGGGTTCAATCCCTGGCTGGGGAACTGAGATCCCGCATGCCGCATGGTGCAGCCAAAAAAAAAAAGTGTTTTTCAATTAGAATTTGATTTATTTTATTAAATGCTATTTTGCCATCCTGTGAGATGGTCATATGGATTTTCCTTTTTTACTTGTTATGATTATGTATGTTAATAGATTTTCTAATGCCAGCTGTTATCAGGCTAAATTCTTAGGGTCAAATAAACAAAACATTAGCAGTGTCTCTTTATTCAAGACCAACTTGAATATTTCACTTTTACAGCCAGTTCCTAAAAGCTTCTCATAATTAAGAATTGAAAATTAGTACTACAGTGTGAACATGCCTAATTACTGGGAATTTATTTTCATCAACTTTGTTTCTGAAGTTGCTGTATTTCTAGACTTAGAAATTTTCTGTTACTTGACTGCATTGCAGTGAATGCTCTCTATAGGAAATAAGTTTGTGATAATTGAGAAACAGAATTAAGACAGTGGATAGATATCCAGAACATAAGTCTTAAGTGTGCCTTTGAGTCACATAATATATAGTCTTAGAAAATAAGTTACAGTTATTGTAGACTAAGCATTAATGATGTTGATGTTTGAATTTCAAGACTGACAGATCACTAGTAAACTATTTCAAAGCTTTATAAAAGACATTGAATTTCATTCTTAGAGTTTTCCCATAATACAACTTAATCTTTCTTCTTAGAACCATAATAAATACAAATAACCACACTGAAAGATCTATCACATCCTCATTCATATTAGACATTTTTTTAAGTTGAGGTATAGTTGAATTACAATATTGTATTAGTTTTAGGTGTACAACATAGTGATTCAAAATTTTTATAGATTATATTCCATTTAAAGTTATAAAATATTGGGTATATTCCTGTGCTGTACAATATATCCTTGTAGCTTATTTATTTTATTCATGGTAGTTTGCGCCTCTTACTCCCCTACCCCTATTTTGCTCATACCCCCTTCCCTCTCCCTGCTGGTAACTACTAGTTGATTCTCTATATCTGTGAGTCTGTTTCTGTTTTGTTATATTCATTCATTTGCTTTTGTTTGTGTTTTTTTTTTTTCAGATTCCACATGTAAGTGGTAACATACAGTACTTGTCTTTCTCTGTTTGACTATTTCACTAAGCATAATACCCTCTAGGTCCATCCATGTTGTTGCAAATGGCAAAATTTCATTCTTTTTTATGGCCGAGTAGTATTCCATTGTGTGTGTGCGTGCGTGTGTGTGTGTGTGTGTGTGTGTGTGTGTGACATCTTTAGCCATTCATCTGTTGATGGACACTTGGGTTGCTTCCATATCTTGGCTATTGTAAATAGTGCTGCTATAAACATTGGGGAGCATGTATCTTTTCAAATTAGTGTTTTCCTTTTCTTTGGATATATACCCAGGAGTGGGATTGCTGGATCATATGGTAGTTTTATTTTTAGTTTTTTGAGGAACCACTGTTTTCCACAGTGGCTGTACCCATATTAGACTTCTTTACAGTGCAGTGATTGGAAAGGAAAGCACTAGCTTTTAAGTAATCTCATAAAATCATTTTCAGTTCATAGGACACCTTCCTGTCTATTCCCAAAACTGCCAATTCTTATCAAGGGCATTTTAATACCTAGCCACTGTTCAGGTGTGGATGCAGCTATATTTACACTTGGTGGTTAGTCTTTAAGATAGTCTAAGAATCTACAAGCTTGCTTGAAAATAGAAATGATATCTTCCTAATTAAATGTTTAAAGGTGCTGGGCTTCCAAAAAGAATGATAGATCAAAGAATCCTTGGATTTGTTTAATAATAAAAGTATCAGTTAGCCTGGCTAATTAGCCAGCGTCACATGAACTTTATGTTGAAATATAACTTTGAAATGAAATGGAATAGAACTTGGCTTTGTAGAAAAATAAGTATATAAAGAATATGGACATTTCCAAGTACGTATCTAAAACATATATAACACTGTGGGTCTGTGTATGTTGGTGGAGAGTGAGGGAACGGGAGTAGTTAAGGCTGAAATGCAAGTTTTGGGCAACTGGGTGAAAGGTGATAGTCTTCACTGAGAGAAGGAACAGAGGAGATGGAGCCTCTGTGTTTCTGTGTGTGTTTGTGTGTGCAGAGGGGAGTTAGAAGACAGTTTGAAGCACCTGTCGGACATCCAATTAAAGAAGTCTAGAAGGTAGATAGATATCAAGGTCTGAGACAGATCCAGGTGAAAGACACAAATTTATGAGTTGTATATATATATACATGTATACCATGTATATATATATATATATACATGGTATACATGTATATATATGTATACATGTATATATATACATATATACATGGTATATATGTATATACCATGTATATACATATACCATGTATATAATCATTAAAGTCATGGGCTTGGTTGAGATCATCCAGCTGATATGTGAGAAGAGAAGAAAACGAAGATAACCAGAGAAGAATCTTGAGGAACACAAATATTAATATTTAAGGAATGGGCACAAAAAGAGGAGCCAGAGTAGAGATTATGTTGCAGGAAGGCAGGATGGTATAGACCAATTAGGAGGCAGAGGTGAGGTCATGGTGGCTCAGAATAAAGTGGGGGCAGTGGAGGTAAAAGAGAGATTTTAAAAGATTTAGTGGGCTTCCCTGGTAGCGCAGTGGTTGAGAGTCTGCCTGCCGATGCAGGGGACACGGGTTCGTGCCCCGGTTTGGGAAGATCCCATATGCCGCGGAGCAGCTGGGCCCGTGAGCCATGGCCGCTGAGCCTGCGCATCCGGAACCTGTGCTCCACAACGGGAGAAGCCACAACAGTGAGAGGCCCGCGAACCGCAAAAAAAAAAAAAAAAGATTTAGTGACGGATCATGTGAGGGATGGGAGAGAGGAAGTCAAGGATGACCTCTTTTTTTCTGACCTAAACGTCTGGGTGGTTGGAGGTGGGGTTTCCTGAGTTAGAGAGCTCTGGGAGAGAAGCAGTTTTGGAAAGGAAGATAAAGTCAGAACTGAGCATGTTGATTTAGATGTCTTTGAAGACATCCAAATAGATATTTCTTTCACTTGGTAGAAATTGATTGATTACCTACTGTAGATCAGGCACTATGCTTCACACTGGATGTTCACCAAGGAGATATTTGGGTCTGGAACTCTAGGTATAGCTTGAGGTCTTGGCTGCCAAAGTACATTTGAGAGTTGTCAGCATTCAGTTGGCGTTTGAAGCTATCAGAATATATGAGATCACATAGGGAGAGTGAGAAGAAGGCCTAGGATCCAACCCAGGAAACCCGCACATTGACCTGGAGAGAAGGAGATTGAGAAAGATTGACCACAGTGTTAGGAGAGTTAGGATACTATGATATCCAGACTCTCGGAGGAGTTTTGAGGAACACCATGTGGTCAACAGGGCCAAATAATGCCAAGGAGTCAAGCATAAAAAGGATTGAAAACTTTCCATTGGGTTTATCAGCAGGGAAGTCATTAGTTATCTTATGAGGATGAATTTCTAGAATTGGAAATGCTGGATCAAAAGATATGTTTGATAAATACTGCCAAATTGTTCTCCAAAAAAGTTTATACCAATTTATACTCCTTCCAACAGTATATGGGGGTATGTGTGTTCTCATACTCTCACTGGTAGTGGGTATTATAAGTCTTAATCTTTGCCCCAAGGATAGGGGAAAATAATGCCTCGTTATCTGAATACCCATTTCTTTGATAATTTGTGAGGCAGCGTGTCTTTTTATGTGTTTATTGGTAATTTTTTTTTCTTCTTGAAATTACTCAGATTATTTACCATTTGTCCATTTTTACCGGGAGCATTTTATTTTTTTTAATTGATTTTTAAGAGCTCCTCATATTATTAGGGTTGGTGAGCTTCTGCAAAAGATATACATATCTTTAAAATTTTTTTATTGTTCTTTAAATTATTCTTACAGCTTAGGACAAAATTCTGAAGTCCCCTTTATACTGTCTACCTTTCTCAGTGTTGCCAAGTTTGTACCCTTTGTACCATGGAAGCTGGTGTAGATGTTTGCTCACTGAAGAGGAATTACTGTTCATTGGTGTCTTAAGAACACGTTACATTCAAGGATGTGGCCGTGGACTTCACCGAGGAGGAGTAGGGGCAGCTGGACCCCGCACAGAGGGCCCTGTCCAAAGAGGTGATGCTGGAGATCTATGGCAACCTGGTCTTAGTGGGTGAGGACAACTGCTCTTTGGAGAATTTTTGTTCCCTTGGTTGTTTAAAGCTGTGAGCTCTTAAAGTGTTTAACTAGGTGAAGGCTTGAGATTCAAATATCAGAGTGTCCAAATCACTATTGAAGAAAGAAAAATGTTGCTACTAAGTAAAAACTTGAGTTCCCCCTCCGCCATTTATATATATATTTTTTTGAGGTGAAGTTCACATAAAATTTACCATTTGAAAGTATACAATTCAGTGGCATTTAGTACATCACAATGTTGTGTAACTAACTCCTCTATCAAGTTCGAGAACATTTTCATCACCCTAAAAGAAAAACCCCATACCCATTAAGCAGTCACTCCCCATGCCCCCCTCCCTGTAATTACTTAATTAGAAAGGTATTAAAACAAAATATATTGCATATAAAGTAAAAAGTATCTTTCAGACTATTTTCTATTTATATTACATATAAGCAGACAGAAAATATATAAGCTCACAGATACATATTTGTTTTGTTTCTATTTGTGTATTTATCTGTTTATGTTATAAAAATTAGTTCTGTAACTTTCCTTTTAGTTAGTAACATATGTTAGATATCTTTACATGTCAAAATATTTAGACCTATCTCAGTCTTTTAACTGGGTATATCATATTCCATTGTATGATATATTGATATACTGAAATTAATTTTTTTTAATTTATTTATTTTTGGCTGAGTTGGGTCTTTGTTGCTGCATGCGGGCTTTCTGTAGTGAGCGGGGGCTACTCTTTGTTGCAGTGCACGGGCTTCTCATTGTGGTGGCTTCTCTTGTTGCGGAGCAGTCTCTAGGCACGTGGGCTTCAGTAGTTGTGGCATGCGGGCTCAGTATTTGTGGCTCATGGGCTCTAGAGCGCAGGCTCAGTAGTTGTGGCGCACAGGCTTAGTTGCTCCGCGGCATTTGGGATCTTCCCGGACAAGGGCTTGAACCTGTGTCCCCTGCCTTGGCAGGCGAATTCTTAACCACTACACCACCAGGGAAGTCCCTTGCATAGTAGTTTGACTGAGTAGAGACCTTTAGATTCAAAATCATTTTCCCTGAGAATGTTCGAGCCATTGTATCTTTGTTTTTAAGCCTCGGATACTGCTGATTCTGATCTGATTCATTCGTTTAGTAATTTTCTCTGTCTTATTTTATCTTATTTTTGTTTGTTTAACCAGTTTTTCTCGTCCCTCCCTTCTTTGGAATTTAGGAGTTTTACCAGGATGTGCCTAGCTAGGCAGTCCTCCCCGCCACCCCCCAACCCCGTAATTATATTTACCTGTCATTGAGCCCATTCATCTCTGAAGCCTTCAGCTCATGGGGAGTTTTCCCTTGATATTTCATGAGATTTTGTTGAGGGAAAAAGAGGAAAAGCTTTAATTTATTCATTTCTACTTTTTATATTCCATGTCTTCCCTTTTCACGAGTTTTTATTTTGACAAATTTTGGACATCTTTGTCCCTCCTTTTTTTCCTTCCTTTTGTCCTTGTAGGGGAATCATTGGTTTAGGTTTAGCTTGCTTGCTGATAGTCTTTTTTCCCTCAAGACTCTGAAAATATTGTACTGTTGTCTTTGGTCAGTCTCAGTCTCTTTTCAAGGGAGTAACTTCTTTTGCTTTTTTAATGTTTTGTATGCTTATGTTTTCTTGATCCTTGAAATTCATAAATTTCATCCTGGTAGGTATATATGTTAGTTTGTCTTTTTTTTTTAGCACTCCTAAGTGGCCCTGGGAAAATAGTTTCAATCTAAGGAATCAAGTTCTCTTTCAGACTAAGTACATTCTCATTATTTATTATTATTATTATTATTTCATATCCTTTCTTCTCTCCTTCTGAATCTCTTATACATGTAATATATAGGAGCTTCGAGATCATAATTCCATTTTTAAAATCCTTTCCTCTGAGTCATAGTAGAACTCTTCAAGTTGATCTTTTTTCTTTTTAAAGAACTTGTATTTATTTATTTATTAAAATTTTATTTAGTTTTGTCTGCGTTGGATCTTCATTGCTGCGCACAGGCATTCTCTAGTTGTGGCGAGCAAGGGCTACTCTTTCTTGCGGTGTAGGCTTCTCATTGCAGTGGCTTCTCTTGTTGCAGAGCACGGACTCTAGATTCCCGGGCTTCAGTAGTTGCAGCACACGGGCTCAGTAGTTGCAGTACACAGGCTCTGGGGCACGCAGGCTTCAGTAGTTGTGCAGCGTGGGCTCAGTAGTTGCAGGCTCTAGAGTGCAGGATCAGTAGTTGTGGTGTACCGGCTTAGTTGCTCTGCAGCATGTGGGATCTTCCCAGACCAGGGCTTGAACCCGTGTTCCCTGCATTGGCAGGTGGATTCTTAACCACTGCGCCACCAGGAAGTCCCATCTTCAAGTTGATCTTTTAATCCACTAACATAGTTTCTTACATTCTCCAGTCTGATATTCTATTGCTTATAACCTCCCTTGAGGTCTTTTAACTTGACGGTCATATTTTTTCATCATTGTAAACATTTTCTCATTCTTAAAGCATCCCCTTTCCCACACAGGAAAGAAACTTTATGACTGTGCCGAGTGTGGCAAGAGCTTCAGTCAGAGCACAGACCTTCACATCCACCAGAGAGTCCACACGAGAAAGAAACCTTTCGTGTGTGATACATGTGGCAAAGCCTTCAGTTATAACAGGAATCTTCACGTGCATCAGAGGGTCCACACAGGAGAGAAAACTTGTAAGTGCGAGGAGTGTGGCAAGGGCTTCCATCAGAGCCCCAACCTTCGCATCCACTGGAGAGTCCACACTGGAGCAAAACCGTACAAATGTGTGGAGTGTTGTGAGAGCTACAGACAGAACGTAGACCTCCAAGAGCATCAGAGGGTCCACACAAGAGAAACCATTTTAATGTGAAACCCTTAAAGTACAAGCTTCCGTGCTCATCAGAAAGTCCACACAGGAGAGAAACCTGTAGGTGTGAGGAGTGTGGGAAGGATTTCGATCACAGTGAATCTTCACGTTCTCCAGAGAATGAAACTGCAGATGTGATGGGTGTGTGATAAGGGTTTCTTCAGTTAGAGCTTAGATCTTCGAGTTTATCTAAGAATTAATACAGGAGAAAACCCATTTATATGTGCTAAATGTAGTAAGGGCTTTGGAAAGAGCACTAACCTTGAGTTCCATAAGTCCCCACAGGAGAGCAATTTTACAAATGTGCAAGTGTGGTAAAGGGTTTCTTAAGAACACAGAGCTTCTCTGCAGAGCGTCTACTCAGGGGAGAAACCATTGATTTCAGTGTCTGTGGTTGGGGCTTCCGTTACAGCACAAACCTTCATGCACATCAGAGTCCATGCGCGGTAGAGACCCTGTGTGCGTGAGAAGCGAGTCAGGCCTTCACATCCATTTGACTCCAGGTGGGAGAAAACCATGCAGGTGTAGGTATGTGCGTATCTCCCCCTTCCCCAGAGAGCCTGTTTCTACCACGATTCTGGCAGCTCCAAGAGAGGGCAGCTGCGTGTGCTTTGCTCGCCATTGTGTCCCCAGCTCCTGGCACAGTGCCTGGCAGGAGTAGCCACCTAGTAAATATTTGTTGAATGAGAATCCATGTGGGAGAGAACCCCTGTTTGTGTAATAGTGGGGTAAGGACTTCAAGGTCAACATGTTGAAGCCTTTTTAGAAAGTGTGTTCACAGTCAGATCATGGGTTTTGTCATGAGTTACTCCCTGCAGGAGAGAAATCCTGTGAACCTGATGATTATACTAATGGACTTAGAGATAAATGATCAAATTATTAAATCGGTGTAGTAAATTTAAAAATACATGTCTTCAGCATAAGAATCCACACCCCCAAAACTGTATCAGCTGTGAAAATACTTTAGTCAAAACTCATACATTAAAATGTGTATCTATTCAGGAAAAAAAAATCCTGTGTACACCCTAATGAAGTTATGTGTCAGGCTCTGGACTGACCACCTCCGCATAAGGTGGACTCCACCAGAATCTGGTAGCAGTAGCTCTTCTTTTGTTTTATATTTCATCTCAAAGAGGTTTATGTTAGACATAACCAATGAGTTATCCAGGGCCAAGGATTAACAAGGCCTTCCTTTTGGGAGAGACGCCCCTTACCTGGCAAAGTGCCCTTCTAGGCTGGAAGCCTCCTGGCCCTGATTGAGTGTCTCCCTGCCCATCATGTCATCAGGCTGCTGGGAGCTTTGCACCATGGATTGTAGAAATTCCCAGGTGAGGCATGTTCAGGGTAAGTGTCTATAGAAGAGATAGCTAAAAAAAAGGGGGCTGGGTCAGAGTTTACAGAGGGGAGTTAGAGGAGAGGAAAGCAAGTCTGAAATGGTAGGGAATGGTTAGAAGAAAAAGGAAAAGAACAGTGCCTGGGAGGTAGTTGGGAGGGGTCATAGGGGTGGGAAGCCCCAAGGCTTCTCCTAAGTCTCCAGCAAGTGTCTCAACTTCCAGTACACTGCTCTCCTTGGAGATCTATGCTAACCAGAGTGTGGTCTGTAGTGGGTAGAGATGGACCCCAGTGGCATCAGGGCCAGTTGGGGCCAGAGGTGGAAGAGTTGCTGTGAGGGCCCTTGGAAGGCAACTCTATGCCCCATCATTTCCCCACGTGGCCCAAGTCAGGCGGGACCATTATCCCTCCAATAGAAGGAAGGATCATATATGCAGGCAATAATAAGCTTGACCCCCTTCAGGAGGCATAAATTAACTAGAGAACAGCCTGGGGGTCTGGCAATGAAAAGGGAAGACCTGGACCAGTGGAGGTTATGAAAAGGTCAATGACCCAGTGTCGTCTCTAAATCTGGGTAGGGAACAGAGAAAGTTGGTCAACATTTCCACTGAGTCCTTCACCTAAGAGCAATGTATTTTTCTGCATCCCCACTAAACAGCCATTTGGGGGTTAGAAAGGCTTTGGGGCTCTTTAGGAGGACTGCCAGTTGAGCTGTCCAGGGACCACTGGCCTAAGTTGGGAAAGGGGATGGTATCCCTGAGGACTGTGATGGCACCCAAATACCACTGAATGCAGGTTATATTAATAAAATTCTCACAACACTGAGGTTTTATATTAGTGTCTTTTCCTTCTTCCTCTTTCTTTTTCCTCTCTGTCTCTTCCCTTTTATTTTCTTTCTCTCTGTTTTTAGATTTAAAAAATATTTGAAGTACAAAATATTTCAGACATACAGAAAAGTTCAGAAAATGTAACAGCTATTTTCTCAACTGAGATTAAGTAGATGTTAAATTTTTTGCCATAAGAGCTTCAGGTTTTTTTTTTTTTTTTTGGTATGGAAAAAAAAAAAGCAACAGATACAACTAAAGCCTCATGCTCTATTCTCTCAACTCTGCTCAGAGGTAACCATTATGCTTTAGTTACTATGTGTTGTTCCTCTGTATGTTTTTGGTTTTTTTATTACCTGTATGTCCATGGTATCTTAAATTTTTACATAGATAACATCATCTTGTATGTTATCTTTTTGCAATTTGCTTGATTCACCAAACATTACAGTTTTGATTTTTTATTTTTTATTTTTTTTTTTGCGGTACACGGGCCTCTCATTGTCGTGGCCTCTGCCATTGCGGAGCACAGGCTCCGGACACGCAGGCTCAGCAGCGGCCATGGCTCACGGGCCCAGCCGCTCTGCGGCATGTGGAATCCTCCTGGACTGGGGCACGAACCCCCGTCCCCTGCATCGGCAGGTGGACTCTCAACCACTGCGCCACCAGGGAAGCCCTGATATTTTTTTTATGCTAATGTTTTAGAACAAAGTCATGGATTTTAACTTCTATCGTGTTCTAAGCTATCAGACAGGTATTCTTTTCAATAGATTATTTGTATATCCCTGTGCCAGTAACACATTTTTGAGTAATATAGCTTTATAGTAACTGTCTTAGCTATTTAAAACCCTTTATTTTTTCATATAAATTGTAGGATCAGCTTGCTAAAATTTTTGAAAAAATCTGTTGGATTGGGATTTTGGGAGTTTTGTTTCATTTTCTCTCATTTTGTTCTTTCCATTGGATTATGTTTTCTTCTCCCTTTATTTACCTCTACAAGATTAGTATTTACATTTTATCTCCTTTTGTTTTATGTTAACTTACATAACTGTTAAATTAAGCCCCTCCTTAACAAGATAGAACAGAACACTAACTCTACTCCTCCTCTCATGTTACATGTTATTGTTGTATCAATACATGGTTTTAACTTCATCATGTTTTTTTGGGGGGGGGTTTTTTTTTGGTTTTTTTTTGCGGTACGCAGACCTCTCACTGTTGTGGCCTCTCCTGTTGCGGAGCACAGGCTCCGGACGCGCAGGCTCAGCGGCCATGGCTCGCGGGCCTGGCCGCTCTGCAGCATGTGGGATCTTCCCGGACCAGGGTACGAACCCGTGTCCCCTGCATTGGCAGGCGGACTCTCAACCTCTGCACCACCAGGGAAGCCCTCATCACGTTTTTAACACACCGCAGATTTATCACTATTATTATATGTTGTAAATAGCCAACCCAAGTTTCAATTAACCGGAACATTTACCAGTTTCTTACCACTGGTTCTTGCATTTCCTCCTTCCTTCTGAGTTCCATTTCCTCAGCCTCCCAGAGCAGTTGCAGCTTGTATCGTGGTTAAAAGCACCAGCTCTGCAGTCAGCCTGCCTGGGTTTGATATCTGTCTCTGTAGATCTCTAGCTATGTGACCCTGGGCAGAGTACTTAATTTCTTTGTGCTTCAATTTCTCCATCTGTAAAAGAGAGATGATAGTGTTATTTACTTCATGGGGTTGTTATTAGGATCAAATGAATTAATATTTGTAGAATGATTAAAATAGTGCCAGGCACATACTAAGTCTTGTAAAAGTATTTCTTTTGTAAATAAATGAATCCTTCAGTAGTTTTTCAGCAGGTATGTCTGAGAGTAGTAAATTCTTTATTTCTCCCTTACTTGTGAATTATAGCATAGCTGGATATAGAATTCTAAATTGGAATTTCATTTTTCTCAGTAATTCCTTAACCTCTAGTGCTGCTATTAAAAGTCTGTTATTAGTCTAATTATTGTTTCTTTTGAGACAGCCTGACTTTTCTCTCTGGTTAGTTTTAAAATTAGGATTTGCAAAATCCTGAAAAGCAGAAGCATGTTCTGCCATTTTACTAAATGTATATAGGAGTGGGTTTACTTGTATTTTCCCTAATCAAGACAGTAGCATGTAAAATAGCTTTTACATGCTATTTTCTCTTTTGCTAATTTTTCATTCTTTATTATATCCTTCTACTTCTATTGGGTGTATCTTTTTTTTTTTTCCTAGCGTCTTGAGTTACATGGTTAGAGTTTATTTTTAGCCTTTCTTGTTTTCTAATAAATGCATTTCAGTGCATTTATTAGAAATTAAATTTCCCTTGAATACTTTGGCAGCATCCCTTGCAGTATGCAATTTGGCAGTATGTATCAAAAGGCTTTAAAATGTTTATGCCAATTGACTGAGAAATTTTACATCTAAGAATCTATGTTAAGGGAATAATCAAATAAATTATGTGTAAAAAGTATACATTACCATGTGTTATTTCTACATTTTTTTTGTGTGTGTGTGTGGTACGCGGGCCTCTCACTGTTGTGGCCTCTCCCGTTGCGGAGCACAGGCTCCGGACGCGCAGGCTCAGCGGCCATGGCTCACGGGCCCAGCCGCTCCGCGGCATGTGGGATCTTCCCGGACCGGGGCACGAACCTGTGTCCCCTGCATTGGCAGGCGGACTCTCAACCACTGCGCCACCAGGGAAGCCCTACATTTTTTAAAAGAAGGAAAGGATTACTTCACAATCCAGAGGATGTCATACTGTATCATAGTATATCTCTATGATGCAGTATTCTCCAACAAAAAAAGTGATGTTTTTGAATCATTTTTAATGACTTAGGAAAATTTGCATAATATAGCAGATATAAAGACACATACATAGAGGAAAAAACTGGAAAGAAATATACTAATATATTAATAGTGTCAATGGATGATTTTTATTTTCTATTTTATGTTTTTCAGGATTTTGCAAGCAGTCTAATGCTTCCCAATCCCTGTTGACAACAACATTAACTCTTCTAATTACAAAATGATACATGCCTATTGTAAAATATGAAAACATTATGAAACAAAAGTAAGTGTAACTGGTTTAATCATGGAGTGTCAACTCAGTGGGATATATAAGATCATGAAATGGTTCTTTTTTCCCCCCAGGCTCTGCCTTCATCCATTCTGTTGAATCCCCATGAATGAATGAATGAATGAGTGAGTACTGAGTGGGAAAGAGACACTGAGGGAGGGCTTTAGGAAAGGAAGGCTTTTCCTCACCAGTTCCCTGAGGAAGAATACAAACTGTATAAAAGATTACAACTGGTGAAAATATTTCCAATCCATATCACAGACAAAGAGATTCATCTGCCTATTTAACAAGAGCTCTTAGAAATCAAAAAGAAAAAGCACAGGGACTTCCCTGGTGGTGCAGTGGTTAAGAATCCGCCTGCCAATGCAGGGGACACGGGTTTGAGCCCTGGTCCAGGAAGATCCCATATGCTGCGGAGCAACTAAGCCCATGCTCCACAACTACTGATCCTGCGCTCTAGAGCCTGCAGGCCACAACTACTGAAGCCCATGTACCTAGAGCCCGTGCTCCGCCACAAGAGAAGCCACCGCAATGAGAAGCCCGCGCACCGCAACGAAGAGTAGTCCCCACTCGCCACAACTAGAGAAAGCCCGCACGCAGCAACAAAGACCCAACGCAGCCAAAAATAAATTAATTAAGAAGAAAAAGCACACAAAAAAATGTGAAGAGACTGTTCAGACATAATACAAGTGACCCTTAAATGTATGGAAGGATCACAGACTTTTCTCATAATATGAGAAATGCATATCAAAACCATGCTGAGATACCATTTCTCACCTATGAGATTAGCAAAAAATTGAAAATTAAAAAAAAACAACTTGTTAATGAGGCATACAGAAGTAGGCATTTTCATACATTGCCGTGGGGCTTGCAAAATAGAACAACTCCTATGGAGAAGAATTTGACAGTATCTACCGACACTGTAGATACATTTGCCTTTTGATCCAGATATTCTATTTCTGAGACTCTATCCCACAGATACACTTGTACATGTGCTTTGCAAATATCTGGCATTGTTTCCAATAGTAAAAAATAGAAAACAACACAAATGTTCACCAACAGAGAACTGGTTTAATAAACTATATCCACACAGTGGAATGGTATGCAGCTGTAATAAAAAATAAGGAAAATTTCCTTGTTGAAATGGAAGTACCTCCAAGATGTATTATTAAATGAAAAATGCAAGGTGAAGAACAATGTGTGTATATAAATATATATTTTATAGAAATATATATATAATGAATTTTATGTAAGGAGGAGAAAGAATATATATCCATATTTGCTTATATTTGCATAATGTCACACTGGAAGGATAAACAAGGGACTAATAAAATAATTGGGGGGACAGGAGTGAGGGTGAGGATTTTCTGTACTTTTTTTCTTTTTGTATTCTTAATGTAGTTTTTTTAAATATTTATTTATTTTTTTTTTTTTTGGCTGCATTGGGTCTTCGTTGCTGCATGTGGGCTTTCTCTAGTTGCAACGAGTGGAGGCTACTCTTCATTGCGGTGCGCGGGCTTCTTATTGTGGTGGCTTCTCTTGTTGCAGAGCCAGGCTCTAGGTGCGCAGGCTTCAGTAGTTGTGGCACGCGGGCTCAGTAGTTGTGGCACATGTGCTTAGTTGTTCCGCGGCATGTGGGATCTTCCCAGACCAGGACTTGACCCCATGTTCCCTGCATTGACAGGTGGATTCTTAACCACTGCGCAACCAGGGAAGCCCCTTAATGTAGTTTTGATCTGAACATTCTACCTATTTTTAAAATAATGCTGAATGAGATCCAATGTCATTTTGGCATTTATTGATATCATAATATTGGTTTCTCTATTAATTATTTTATGATTAATTATCTTAATAAAATGTTTTCTATGTAATTTTTGCATCTATAGATTTGTCTGATTTCCTTTTTTTTTTTTTTTTTTTTTGCCTATTTTAATCAGGACTTGTTACTATGGTTCTGGAGTCTCTAAAGTGGGTAATTCACTAAATAACCTAGAAAAAGAAGAGCAAAATAAACTCAAAGCAAGCAGAAGGGGATAATAAAGATAAGAGCAGAAATTAATAAAATCAAAAACAGAAAAATAGAGAAAATCAATGAAACCAAAAGCTCATTCTTAAAAAAAAAAAATCAGTAAAGTTGATAAATATCTAGCCAGACTGACCAAGATAAAAAGAGGGAAGGCACAAAGTCCTGACATAAAGAATGAAGGAGGGGACATCGCTAGTCTCCCTACAAATATTAAAAATATAATAAGGAAATACCATGAACAACTCTGTGCACATATATACAGCAACTTAAATGAAATGGACCAATTTCTTGAAAGACACAAATTACTAAAACTCATTCAAGGAGAAATAAAGTGGATAGTCCTATACCTATTAAAGAAATCTAATTCATGGCTTCCAAAAAAGAAAACTCTAGGTCCAGATGATTTCACTGGTGAATTCTACTAAACATTTAAGGAAGAAACAACAACAATTTTTCACAATCTCTTCCAGAAGATAAAGAGGTAGTACTTCCTAGCTCATTTTAATAAAGTCAGCAGTAACCTCATATCGAAACGAGACAAAGATCCAAGAAAACTACAAAACAATATCCCTGCCCTCCGTATATAGAAGCAAAAATTCCTCAACAAAATATTAGCAAGTGAAATTCAGCAAAATATAAAAAAGATAACCAAATGGTGTTCATTCCAGGAATACAAGACTGATTCAACACTTGAAAATCAATGTAATTCTCCACCTTAACAGATTTAAGAAAAACTACATGATCATATAAATAGGTCCAGAAAAAGCAGTTTAAAAAAATTAACATTCATTCATAATTAAAATTCAGCAAACTAGGAATAGAAGGGAAATTCTTCAGTCTGGTAAAGGTCATCTGCAATAAAACTACAGCTAACATCATACTTAATGGTGAAAGATGGAATGCTTTCCTCCTAAGACTGGAAATTAATGCAAGAATGTCTACTGTCATTACTCCTATTGAATATTGCTGTGGAAGTCTTAGCAAATGCAATAAGTCTGGAGAAAACTAAAGGCATTCTAGTTGAAAAGGAAGAAATAAAACTATTCACAGATGTTATGATTGTCTATGTAAAATATCCCAAAGAATCTATTAAAAAGCTCTTAGAATTAAAAATTTAGCAAGGTTGCAGGATACAAGATCAATATACAAAAATCTGCTGTATTTCTATATATTAGCAATGAACAACTGGAAACACAAATTTAAAAAACAGTACCATTTGTATTAGTTCCAAAGGAGAAAGAAATGCTTAAGTATAAATATAACAAATTATGTGAGGTTTTATGTGCTAAGGAAAGAGGTGAAAAAAAGAACTAAAGTGAAGAGACATATGCATATGGGTTAGAAGACTCAATATAGTTAAGATGGCCGTTCTGCCCAAATTGACCTATAGATTTATTTCAATCCCAAACAAAAATTTATATAGAAAGGTAAAGGAACTAGCCTAGCCAAGGCAATTTTGAAAAAGAAGAACAAAGTCTGGAGGACTCATACCTGATTTTAAGACATACTGTAAATCTACAGCGGTCAAGGCAGTGTAATCTGGGCAAAAGGATAACAGAGAATAATGAGACATAATAGAAATCCCAGAAATAGACTCACAAATATGATGAACTGATTTTTGACCAAGGTGCGATAGAAATTCAGTAGAGAAAGGAAAGTCTTCAATGAATGGTGCTAGAACTGGATGTCTATATACAGAAATATGAACCTTGATTTACAATTTACACTGTTAATAATTAACTCAAAATGGATCATAGCTAGACCACACTGAGATACCACTTCACATTCACTAGCATGTCACTAATCAAAAAGACAGTAACAAGCAGTGATGGTTGGAACTGTCATATATTACTGGTGGAATTGTAAAATGGTGCAACCACTTTGGAAAACAATTCGGCAGTTCCCCAAAAAGTTAAACATAGAGTTGCCAAAAGACCCAGCAGTTCTGTTCCTGGGTACACCCAAGAGAAACGAAAACATTTGTCCACACAAAAATGTGTGCACAAATGTTCATAGCAGCAGTGTTCATAATAACTAAAAAGCTGAAACAGTTAAATGTCCATCAACTGGTGAGTGGGTAAATAAAATATAGTATATTCATACAGTGGACTATTCAGCTATAATAAGAAATGAAGTACTGATGCATGTTACAACATGGATGGACCTTGAAAATATGCTAAGTGAAAGAAGTCACAAAATATTACATATTGTATGATTCAAGTTATATAAAATGCTTAAAATAAGCAAGATTGAAGAGATGGAATGTAGATTAATGGTTGCTCGGGGCTAAAGGTAGAAAGTGGAAAAGGGGATTTATTGCTAATGGGTGTGGGGTTTTTTTGGGGGGTGTGTGTGGATAAAGATGTCCTAAAATTAGGTGTGGTGATGGTTGCACAACTCTGAATATACTAAAAAAACATTTAATTTACACATTAAATGGGTGAATTGTATGGTATGTGAATTATACTTTAATAAAGCTGTTTTTCAAAAAAGTGGATCAGAGATCTAAATGTAAAACATAAGATTATAAAACTCTTAGAAGAAAACATAAGAGAAAATGTTCATGACTTCTAGTTAAGCAGAGTTCTTAGATAAGATAGCAAAAGCACAATCCATGAAAGAAAAAAATTGATTTCATCGGAATTTAAAAGTTTTGCTTTGCGAAGGACACTGTTAAGGGAATAAAAAGACAAACCACAGACTAGGAGAAAACACTTGTATGACAAAGGAGTATGCCGGAATATATCTTTTAAAAATCTCTCAAAATTCAACAATAAGAAAGCAAACAACCCGAGTTAAAAAAAGATATGAATGGATAGTCCACCAGAGAAGGTACACAGATGGTAAATAAGCACCTGAAGAGATGCTCGACATTATTAGTCATTAAGGAAATGCAAATTAAAACCACACTGAGAGGAACTTCCCTGGTGGTCCAGTGGTTAAGAATCCGCCTTCCAGTGCAGGGGACACTGGTTCAATCCCTGGTTGGGGAACTAAGATCCCACATGCCGGGGGGCAACTAAGCCCGTGCGCCGCAACTACTGAGGCTGCAAACTCTGGAGCCCAAGCGGCACAACTAGAGAGAAGCCCACGCACTGCAACGAAAGATCCTGTGTGCTGCAACTAAGACCTGACACAGCCAAAAATAAATAAATAAATAAAACCCACAATGAGATATCACTACACGCTGTATTATTTATCTATTGCTCCGTAACAAATTACCCCAAAACTTAGTGGCTTAAGACAGCATAGACTTATTATCTCAGTTTCTGTGGGTCAGGGGTCCAGGCAGAGCTACACTGGGTCATCTGTTTCAGTCTCTCACAAGGCTTCAGTCAAGGTGTTGGCTGGGGCAGCAGTCCCAAGTGAAGGTTCAACAGGGGAAGGATCCACTTCCAAGCATGGTTATTAGCAGGACTCAGTTACTTGAGGCTGTTGGATTTTGTGCCTCAGTTCCTTACTTGCTGTTGGCTGCAGACTGCCCTTAGTCCCTTGCCAGGTAGCTCTCTCCATCAGGCAAACATGCAAGAAGAGCCAGAAAGAGATGACGAGCAAGACAGAGTCACAGTCATTTGGAACCTGATCACAGAAGTAGCATCCCCATCACCATTACCATATCATTTCAGTTTAAGAAAATGAAAGGGAAATTAATATTGTTAGTTTTTCTTATTCTATTTGTTAGAAGCAAGTTGTTAAGTCCAGCCTGAACTCAAGAGGAAGGAACTATCCAAGGCTGTGATTACCTGGAGGCATGAATATCATGGGAGCCATATCAGAAGCTTCCTACCACACACCCTTTTTATTTATTTATTTATTTATTTATTTGCATGAGATTCATATTTGTTTGTTTATTTTTGGCTGCATTGGGTCTTCATTGCTGCACATGGGATTCTCTCTGGTTGCAGTAAGCGGGGGCTACTCTACGTTGTGGTGTGCGGGCTTCTCATTGTGGTGGCCTCTCTTGTGGAGCACAGGGTCTAGGCGCACGGGCTTCAGTAGTTGTGGTGCGTGGGCTCAATAGTTGTGGCGCACGGGCTTAGTTGCTCCGCAGCCTGTGGGATCTTCCCGGACCAGGGCTCAAACCCGTGTCGCCTGCATTGGCAGGCGGATTCTCAACCCCTGTGCCACCAGGGAAGTCCAGCACACACCCTTTTTAGATGAGCTAAAATAAAAACTTCTAACAACCTTGGAGTTCACACAGTAGAAGGGCCTTGCAAATGTGCCGAGTGCGTTGAGGGTATCAGCCAGTACAAAAACATTTGCAATCATGAAAGCATCTATGCAGGAGAGAAACCCTATGAAGGAGGTCATTGTGGTGAGAGTTATTACAGAGCTGCTGACCTTAGAGGTCATCAGAGTCCACATGGGAGAGAAACCAGATCCACATGAAGAGGACAGTAAAGGCTTCACCAGGTGCTCCACTCCTCTCCATTATACACCCCATTCCCATTCGGGAGAGGAATGTATCAGTGTGGTACGTGTGGTAAAAATTTTTCTGAGTGTGAAACTTGGCATTCATGAGACAGCCCATGGGGAGAGAGACCCTATAAATGTGATGAGTGTGGTAAGGCTCCTCTCAGGCTTCAACACTTCACATTCATCTGAGAATCCACACAAGAGAAAAATTGATATGAACAAGTGTGATATGGACTTCAGTCAGAAAGGAAATATTCACCTTTAGTAGAATCTACGTGGAAGAGAAATCCTCTATAATCGATGCGATAATAAGGACGGTCGAAACTGTAAGTTACAGACATGCAGCAGAGACACCTATTACAAATATGACAATCGTGGGGGGAAGAAAGTTCACCTAGAACTTTAAAACTCATAGTGACGTTACACATAAGAAATAAACCATACCAATAGCCTAAGTGAAACTTAAGTGAAGATATTATCTGTCAAGTGTTTTAATGCTACAAGATAAGAAGCAATCACCTTAAGGTTCTGTTTATGAAGAAGCAATAAAAAAATGTTGAAAAGAATTATATCTGTGGAACATCCTGGACCCATAATGAGACTGAAAAAAAACCTCACGAAGAGTTGGGTTCATACCATGACTTGTCCAGTGATACAAGATTCTGCCAAGAATGTAAGTAATCATGGAAGTAGGTCCACAATGCTGCTATTCCTGGGTGATGATGTCCTATGCATGGTCTAAAATCTTGTCTTGAGGTAGGTGAAATTTTCCACTTTCCCATTTCTTATGTGAGTATCCTCTTTTCTCACAGTGTGGTTTGCAGATCACCTATATCAGAATTACTCAAGGTGAGTACTACAGTGTAAATAATACCTTAGTATTTAGTGCACAAAAACTTCAGTGTACATAATTATCTTCCGGGGGGGGGGCACTTATTAAAATGCAGATTCCTTGGCCTCACCCACGTCTTCTTAATCAGTCTACAGGTGTGGGGACCAAGGATTTGCATTTGTAAAGGCTCCTCCTTCCCTTATAGGTGATTATTACGTATACCAAAGTTGGAGAATTACTGCTCTATGGGATGTTTGCATAAAGTTAAAAAAAGAAACAAAATCTTAGGTGGCATTTTACTAGTGTGCTAAACCTACTGAATACAGAAATTTCTACCAATAAATTGATCGAAGTAGGAGGTAAAATTCAGGAGACTTGAAAATGCTCATTGGCTGCCCAAGGAAATATTAACAAAGGGTTCTCTGACATCACCCATGATGAGGTGGGTGATGACCATAAATGAAAACTTATGGGGACAAGCAGCCACAACTCGGCTTTTAAATGATGTTATTTCTAAAGCTTCAAACAGCGTTAAACATGGTTTGCTGTGGGAACATACAACTTGATAAGGGGAATCTGGTATGAGTCTATTATATATAAAAAAATAAACAGATTGAGAAATTCCTATAGTCAAGTAGGATAACAGTTAAATTATCTTTAGCACAATGATGATTAACTTAGACACATCAGCATAAAGTCAGTCTGTCACTGAAATAATTTGTGCTGTCTCTGGCATCAGCCTATTTACTGTAATTTGTCATGTGGAGTGGCATAAATATGCAATTTATAGCCTAATCTGAATCTGTATCAGTGGTTCCCAAATGTGCCTGGGCATCAGAACCAACTGCAGCTTGTTAAAAATATAGTTATCTTGGGTTCCACCCCAGGAGGCTGAGATTCAGCATTTCTGTGAGATGGTTTGACTGAGCATCTAAGTTCCAGGTTTTGGAACTGCTGCTTTATACTCCTTTTCTAAACGGAATATGGGCTTCCTAGAGGATGACTGATTCAGAATCTTGGTCGTGGCAACTAAGATGGGGTCTGGAACATCCTGTTAAAGTACTGATGCCGGCAGAGTTTACTGGGGTCACGATCAAGGGAAGTAAAGGAACCACACAGGAAGAGGGCTTCACAATTCGAGTTGTCAAAGCAATCTCTGATCACCCTTAGGGCCAATGAATATGTTCCTCGAGTACTGTTTAAAGAGTATAAAAATAATTTTGCACTTATCAGCAATTCCTCACTGAAAAATGTTTCTGGTACTGGAACACTTTGCTCTATAAGTAAGAAGCTGTTAGTCCTATAATAAATAAGCCCCCTTTTTTGACATGGTACATACGAGTGAGTGAACCAACAAGCTCCAAGCACCCACTCCCAGGTCCTCTACAGAAACCTTAAGATGGGGCTCTGATACTTTTTCAAAGACATTCCATAGCATTAAATAAGGAGCAGGTATCTACTTCTGAAAACAGGCTGAGGAAGGGCAAAGAGATAAAAAAAGATTGAGCAGTTGTCAGGGCAGGGCTACTGTGCTGTCCATCCTGTTTTTATTTTTAATTTATATATTTTATTTATTTATTTTTGGCTGCATTGGGTCTTCATTGCTATGTGCAGCCTTTCTCTAGTTGTGGCGAGCTTGGGCTACTCTTCGTTGCAGTGCATGGGCTTCTCTTGTTGCAGAGCATGGGCTCTAGGTGCGTTGGCTTCAGTAATTGTGGCATGAGGACTCAGTAGTTGTGGCTCTTGGGCTCTAGAGCACAGGCTCAGTAGTTGTGACGCATGGGCTTAGTCGCTCTGTGGCATATGGGATCTTCCCAGACCAGGACTCAAACCCATGTCCCCGGCATTGGCAGGCAGATTCTTAACCACTGCACCACCAGGGAAGTCCCTGTCCATCCTATTTTGATGAAATTTTAAGACATTTAACACCTTGGCTTCCCTGAAATCAACAAACAGCTAAGGATGAGGTCCCTTCAGACCAGCCATGGTCAGGAGAAGCCTCCTCACCAAGTGCTTTGCCAGCACACTCATCTGGGACTAAAGGTGAGAAATTTGGGGGCAGAGATAGAGGGGAATCAATGTTTTGGAGGGTTCACTGCACCCTAACAAATAAGCCTTTATTTTATTTTTTAAAATTTATTTTTAGGAGAGTTTTGGGGTGTTTTGTTTTGTTTTTTGGCTATGTCGGGTCTTGGTTGTGACACACGGGATCTTCCTTGTGGCATGTGGGATCTTTCGTTGCAGCGAGGGGGCTCTTTGTTGTGGTGTGCGGGCTTCTTTCTAGTTGTGGCGTGCAGGCTCCAGAGAGCGTGGGCTCTGTAGTTTGCGGCACACGGGCTCTCTAGTTGAGGCGCGTGAGCTCAGTAGTTGTGGTGCGCAGGCTTAGTTGACCCATGGCATGTGGGATCTTAGTTCCCCAACCAGGGATGGAACCCGCATTCCCTGCATTGGAAGGTGGATTCTTTACCACTGGACCACCAGGGAAGTCCCTTTAGGAGAGTTATTTAGCTTTATTATTATTTTTAATTGAAGTGTAGTTGATTTACAATATTATGTTAGTTTCAGGTGTACAAAATAGTGATTCGATATTTTTATAGATTACACTCTAAAGTTATTATAAAATATTGGCTGTATTCCATGTGCTGTACAATATAGCCTTGCAGCTCAAGCCTTTATTTTAATAATCTACTATTAAGCAACTAATATGATCAGTCCACATGGGTACGTTATGGAGGATAAAGACAAACCATTCCCCTTACCTCCTCTGATTCCTCCAGCTAACCTGGGCTATCTGGAACACCAAAGCATCCTTGGCAAATTCACCCATAAGCAGCTAAATCAACTTCTTTATCAAGCCTTTCTCCCAACTTAAAATTTCCTCTTAAATAGGAAATAGTTATTTTCGTTAAAGTTTTGGTTTGTGTTAAGCTTTGTTAAATTAATGCCTAAGTCCTGGAATGGCTATCAGGTTTCACTTAGGGAGTTACTTTTCTCCTCTCGCATTGTCCCTATTCCCCAAATCTTGGAAATGTTACCCTCAGGTGACTACGATTGTCATCTTTACTTTTGATCTCTTTCTCATCTGCCCTTTGCCTTCATGCTGAGCTTCAGAATTGGAAAGGAGTAACATCTCTTAGGCCAGGGCTATCCTGCTGCTAAATAATCTCTAAAGAGTGTAGTTCTTGGTAATCCTTGATGGGCTTCTTGTGTGTAGTCCCTTCACCACCCAGAATTCTGATTGCAAGTTCTTTCACTCAGACATCAAGGACGACCATGGCGTAACTGGTACAGCCACAGTGGAAAACAGTATGGAGTTTCCTCAAAAAATTAAAAATAGAACTATCATATGATCCAGCAATTCCATTTTCAGGTATTTATCTGAGGAAAAGGAAAACACTAATTCAAAAAGATGTCTGCACCCCCATGTTTATTGCAGCATTATTTACAATAGCCAAGATATGGAAACAACCTAAATGTCCATCCATAGATAAATGGATAAAGAAAATGTGATGCATGCATGCCCACGCATGCACACACACACACAAGGGAATATTATTCAGCCATAAGAGAAGGAAATCTTGTTGTTTGTGACAATATGGATGGACCTTGAGGGCATTTTGCTAATTGAAATAAGTCAGACTGAGAAAGATACGTTATGGTCTCACTTATGTGTGGAATATTTTTTTAAAAAAAACAACAACAACAGGTTCATACCATAGAGAACAGATTGGTAATTGCCAGAGGGGTAGGGGGCGAAATGGGTGAAGGGAATCAAAAGGCACAGCTTCCAGTCATAAAGTGAATAAGTCCTGGAGATATAACGTACAGCATGGTGACTACAGTTAATGAGACTCTATTGCACATTTGAAAGTTACTAAGACAGTAAATCTTAAAAGTTCTCATCACAAGAAAAAACTATTTTTGTAACTATGTATGGTGACAGATGTTAACTAGACTTACCGTGATAATCATATTACGGTATATACAAATATTGAATCATTATGTTGTATACCTAAAATTAATATAATGATATATGTCAATTATACCTCGATAAAAAAAAGTATGACTATGACTTATTTGAAAGACTCTCAGTGGAGACAAAAATCAATAAGCATTGAATAAATTCTTTTCTTAAATTGAAGTATAGTTAGTTTACAATGGTTTATAGTTTCAGATGTACAACAAACTGATTATATATATAATACTTGTATGATTATATAATATATATATTCATTTTCAGATTCTTTTCCATTTTAGGTTATTACCCTGCGCTACACAGTAGGTCCTTGTTGTTTATCTATTTTATATATAAAATAAGTTCTTATTTTAATGGTATAAGTAGAGGAGTTTAGTACAAAGCAGGTAGCTTTGGTAGTACCAGGTAGCTGGTACTCTCTCCCTGTCTCTCAATCTCCCTCTCTACCAGTTTTTTCTTTCCTTTTTTTTAACATCTTTATTGGAGTATAATTACTTCTCTACCAGTTCTGAATATAATTGTTAGCGCCTCTCTACATCTGGGATACAGAGCCACGCTTTGCTTAATTTAGTCATATTGTTCTGGTTAAATGAATTGCAATCCTCAAAATGAATTTGTATGATTTTGATATTCATTTCATTCCAAATACTGTTAACTTTCTATAGCCATAAAGTCCTTGAAGCCACTTTCCTCACTTGCTTTTAAAATTTCCAGAGCTTCACTTCCTATTCAAATTGACTTAAATTCAACCATGAATTGTCCTTAGCAGTCTAATTGGATGGATAGATTTAGTAAATGTTCGTGCATTGAAAGCCATTCACTCATTTAGGGAGAATGCATTGAGTGCAAGTCCTGTGCCACGCGATCTGATGGGAAAGGCTCGTCTGCTCATTCCTCCTCCATGTGCTCCTCTGTGTTGGACTGAAAACGCGTGTCCTCTCTGGGAGCTAGCCCAGGTTGGCCAGCACTACATGCGTCACTCAGAGCATTCTGGAACTTCAATAAGAATTGTTACTTTTTTTTTTTTTTTTTTTTTTTTTGCAGTACGCGGGCCTCTCACTGCTGTGGCCTCTCCCGTTGCGGAGCAAAGGCTCCGGACGCGCAGGCTCAGCGGCCATGGTTCATGGGCCCAGCTGCTCTGCGGCATGTGGGATCTTCCCGGACTGGGGCACGAACCCGTGTCCCCTGCATCGGCAGGTGGACTCTCAACCACTGCGCCACCAGGGAAGGCCCAAGAATTGTTACTTTTGAGGACATCGGTGAGATCACATTGAGCATGATTCCCTTTATTCATCTTCTATGAGTAACTGGAACTCAGATTTCATGGAAGGCTCTCAGTAATAGCAGGAGAAAGTGTGGATGGCCTAGAAAATTAGGTAGACATCTATGACTTGAAGCAGTGAATAAGGAATCACTTAAGGTTTTATACCAGGTGTGGAATAAACAAAACTGGTTGTTTCAGGCAGAGACATTATTTAGAAAGAATATGACAGGGCTTCCCTGGTGGCGCAGTGGTTGAGAGTCCGCCTGCCGATGCAGGGGACATGGGTTCGTGCCCTGGTCTGGGAAGATCCCACATGCCGCAGAGCGGCTGGGCCCATGAACCATGGCCGCTGAGCCTGCGCGTCCGGAGCCTGTGCTCCGCAACGGGAGAGGCCCCAACAGTGAGAGGCCCGCGTACCGCAAAAAAAAAAAAGAAAGTATGTGACAGATGGAGACCTAGCCCAGCATAAATGGGAAGGGAGAGTATGGGAGGACCTAAGAGCTATTTCCTAGAAAAACTATAGAAAACAAGGAGAAAATTGGTGGTAGAAAATATAGTATTCATTCAAGCTGACACCATGGTTTCCAGGAGGGAACGTTATGAAGATGGAAAGGTCAGATTTATTCCAAGCATTCGTAATAGAACAGAAACAATGAGCATGAGTTGGGGACTACCAGTCTAACTGATGGAAGGCCACCATTTCCCCTCTTGGTGGCTTTATAACTTCACAGAAGTTACTTAACATCACTGACCACCACCTCCCATCTTTCCTGTTCAGGTTCTCTGGTACCTACACTCCAGTAATTCTTCAGCCCCACTGGGGTCTCCCAGGACTTGATGCTGTTTACTTTCCACTATCTGTCTGTCCCTTCCTGTCTCCACTTTCCACCTTTCCATCATTATAAATCTTTGTAAACAGCTTCAACTCTCTCCCCTCTCTCCACCCATCATACTAACCTAGAAAACCTCCAACCCTTGATAACCCCAACTCTGACTCTGGGCCTGTACTCAGCAGCTGATTGTTGTTGGAATAAAGTCACACAACATTGGCTGCTTTCACCTTACTCCCCTGACTAGAGTTACTCCCCCCACCAGTTGAATAAGCAATATTCAAGACTTAATCAAACTAATTTTCTTTTTGCTTCTTACCATCTCTTTAATATTCATTTATGGAGTAACCTCCTTCCCTGGAAGAGACTCTGGCAAACCCGCCCTTTTCTTCTCTAGGAAATAAATAGCCTACAGTCACTTTAGGTCCCAAACAGTCTTGACACAGTGATAAGGACGCCCAGACATGGCTCGGTGTTGAGCCTTCTCACCTTCCCCATGTGGGAACAGCTTCATCACTCTGCTCCCTCCTCGCTTCCTGCTGTCTCCTCCCCTATTCATGAACCACTGTTTGGGACCCGCCAACGTGTAAGGATGGAGGAGAAAGGAAAGTAGAATGTGAACTGGTACTCCTGAGATCTGATTTCAAGCCCTCTGGTGGAAGCCAGCTCTGGTTGGCTCTGGTAGATGAAGAAGGCCAGTGCTCTCACAGGTGCTGAGCTGGTTATTGGGAGGTTTCCCATCACTGCCACATCTCTCCTTCAGTAAGCCTGACGCAGAGGAAGGCACCTCTGCTCTGCGTGTCTGCTTATGATTCCTTCCGCAGCCCTGGCATCAGATGCCACTTCTCAGCCTACATCGACCAAGGTCTCTCCACCCCTCCAGACAGCCCCGTCGGACCCTGGATAACAGCACGCCAACTCCCTCTCTAGCTCCTGGCCCAGAGGAAACATTTGTACCCGTTGTCGCGGCACATTGCAAGAATGAGACCGGTCCCCGTGCAGCAGAACACTCTGAACAACACAGTGAAACAGACCTCCTCTGGCCTCCAGACTTCCACGTCTAACTAAGACCCGGCGCAGCCAAAATAATAAAAATTAAAAAACCATTCCTCAACCCCACGTCCCTCAGCAGCCTTTGAAGGATGGGGTGGGAGAGCAGAAGAGAGACTCCACATCTCCCTCGTGGAGCTGCTGAAAGAAAAAAATTATCTAATAAATGATACCAAGTCCTGAGCACAGCACCTAGCTTACACCAAGTGCATAAATGTTAGCCATTATTATTGTCATCGTTGCCATTATCCTTGTCAATTTTCATTTCAGTGGTTGCTGCCGGAGTGGAATCTCTTGAAAAGATGTTTCAGGCAACTATCAGGGATCCAAATTTAAGATACAACTCACAACTCCCTTGAAGTAAGGAAAGGATCTCTAATGCAGCCCGTTTCACTCCATCAGTCGGAGTCCATCCTCCTCTACCTGCAACTGCCAGTTTTAATTATCTCACTCTCTTACTCTAAATAATTTTTCATTGATGTTTCTGCATATGAAAGGACCATACGTTTTAAACATTTCAAAAACAACTGTGTTCTTCGGTAATTTTAGAATGTAGAATTTGCTGGCCTCCACGCCTACCCCAGCCAACCCTGCCCTCCACTCCAGGCCCACCCCCGGTCCCACCCCTGTCCAGTTTCTGATGACACTTCTCTTTAGACTGAGAGGAGCTGAGCTCTTTGGGGATGCAGCAAAGACGGGCAGTCCTCAGACAACATTTTCTCCGTTTACATCTTTTTTTATTTCCCTGTTTTACAATCTAAATGTGAATACTTCAAAAGATATTTAATCGCCCTATCTCTTAGCAATAACACAGCCTCACATCACTTTTAGCATCGGAAGATTGTCCCGCTCATGTTGACGCTTCTTGACAAAGGGCTGTCTCGCTCACTCTTAGCTGCTGCCGGACAATACCGGTACTCTGCTTTTAGCTCCCATGTGTTTTTGTGGGGCCCTTTTACATTCTGAACACCGATTTCATTCAAGATTTCCTTCAGGTACGCCACAGGTTGCATAGTGATACCAACCAAGTCCTTTATGTTATAATACTGGTGTTTCTCAAAGGCAGCAAATAGCAAGGTTAAAACTTGGTCTTTATCAGCCTTCACTCTCTTTCCATTTTCTTTCTTTTTCTTCTCATATTCAATATTGTACTGATGATTGGCAACAGGTTTATAATTGGTCGTGACTACCTTCTCCAGTTTCTGTACGGTTCTGGCAGGTTTGGAAGGCTCCTCTATTTGCTTTCTCTTCAGCCTCATGTAGTTTTCACTCAGAGCAGGTCTGCATTCTCCCCGATGTACCACCGTTCCTTCCAGGGAGAGCTGATCCGGTGCACGCTCAGTCAGCACTGTGAGGACCTGCCCTCTGACCCCCTGCAAGACAAGCTGATGCTCCCTGGGAGCAATGACCGGGGCAGGTTGTCCATCTGTACTCCGAATGTCTGTAAGTTCCTTATTCAAAATAAATGAGATTTCAGACTTTCCCCGATTTTTGGCAATCTGCAGCTTCCCTACTTCACCGCTTCCAGAAGCTTCAGACCACTGCTGTGACAGGTATTTAGGAAGCTTCACCAACCACATCCGCTGGTTCTGTTGGATTCCCTCCAAGTTGAGTGGAATGCTCTGGGGCTTGGGTCTGCTGCCTCTGGAGGCCATGTGCACCTGAGCTGAGGGTGCAGAGGGTGGGCCAGCTAGGGATGAAGAGGGAAGCAGGACACCAGAACCAGCTGCTGGAGTCCGGGAACCTAGCAAGGAAATAAAAAACACATGCTGACTTCAGAAATGTTATCCTTGTTGGAATCTAACGAGTGCTATACAACAACTGTCAAATGATTCAGAGTAAGGGAAGATGGGAAACCATCATAAAAGTGGGGAGTTTGATAAACAAGTGTGGCACATCCTGAAAACGAAGTACTTCAGCAATTAAAATTACAGGAGCTCCTATCTACTGATGTGAAGAGTTTTCTAAGACACAGGCATCTCCTAAACGCCTTCCCTACCACCCTGTTTCTCCCTGTCCCTCTCCCCTGCTTTATTTTTCTCCAGAGCACGAGTCAACGTGAAATATCCTAGATAATTTATATTTTATATATTTATTATATTATCGTATCTCTTCCCCACTAGACTGTAAGCACCATGAGGGTAGAGTTTGTGGCTTTCAGTGCTGTAGGCGTTTAATAATTTTATTTTATTTTTTTGAAGGAACGAAAGGTCTTATTTGATTGGTTTGTTTGTTGTGAAAAAATGGAGTGGAGGTGGACACCACGCCCTGTGCCCCACCCAGGTCCCACCACCCAGAATTCAGATATCCTGCTTTGCCCTCCTGCCTCCACACAAAATAAGAGGCACGGAGGGCCTTGGCTTGGGGGCACATCCTCCCTGCCAACCTGGCCTGAGCACAGGGAGAGACCCTGACACCAGCTGTTGGCAGAGACATCGAGGCCACAGAGGTTAGCAGGTTCCAGGTCTATATTTTGTTTCTTCCTCTTCTTTTTTTTCCCCAGGCCTGTATTTTGAGGTCCAGAGCACAGGCGTCTGCAACTGACTTGCAGGCAGAGCAATGCTGCCTCACAGCTCCTAAAGCCCACCGTGGATGAACCACCACCACTGTGGCTTCAACAACCTCTGCTCTGCCATATTGTCTCTGACCTAAGTGGGGAAAACTTCCAATTCAAATCCAAATCCATTTAAACCAGAAGGGGCCGAGAGGCTGTATTTCTTAAGATAACCTCTCTGGGTGCCCTCATGCCTAAGGCATAGAGAGCAAAGAGTGAGCATAATTTTACAAAAGGAAGCCAGGATGGAAGCCCCTTCTACCAGGCTGAGACTCACCAGAGCAGGCAGAAAGCTGTGCTGAGCAAGGCTTACAAGGAAGGGTGCTCCCTGATGAGCAAGGGCTCACTCAGGCCCCAGGCTGCCCCTGCCTGGAAGGAAGGACACACTCCCTCTACACAGCTCTATTTATTGCCACCTTTAGGGAGTTCCTTGATGGGATTGGGTTACAACCACCCTGGAAAGCCAATCATCTTGATTCAGTTATGGGTTTTTCCCCAAATCTCCTAAAGCATACCCCTGAGGGTGGATAGCTTAATGGATTATTTCCTCCACTGAACCCATTTTCCTTAATTCTCCAGTGTAGGGTGGGTTCGAGGGAAGGCAGCTTTTTGCTTCAGCATCTTTAGAAAGGCTGGAGATGCAGGTTCTCTAAGGAGTTACTCCTAGTCCCTGACCAGCCACTTTGACTCTGAATTAAAATTGCTCTCACCATCTTCTGGTTAAATGCAGAAAGTCCTCTTTTCCCCTCCTGATTGCTCCCTTCATCTTGAAACATCCTCTTCCCGTGGGTTCCATGATGCCCCTGCTCCTGGGTTTCCTCCTGCCTCTCGAACTGCCATTTCCAGTCTCCTTTGTGGGCACCTCAGTGTGTCTTGGGCCATAACTGCTGTTCCTTGGTCCCAGGTGCTGTCCCTTCTCACTCTACACACCTTTTGAAGATTATATTTCTGCAGAATCCTCTCAAAAGGGCAACCATAGTTCAGATCTCTCTCCTGAGCTTCCGGCAGACCACCCAAATGCCAACTGATGTCCTGCAATGCACACAATTCCTAATAGGTCAAAACCAGGACCCATCACCTTCTCAGGCCTTCTCCCCCCGAACAAACCTGCTCTTCCAGTATTCCCCATCCACCCTGTTTCCTAAACCAGAAACTTGAGTGTTAAGCTTACTTCTCCCCATATCTCACTCCAATGAGCCAGCAAGTTCTGCCCATTCTGCCTCCTTAATTCATCTCAAATTGCTCCCACTATCCCTGGCCCAGTTGAGGCCACTCGACTTTTCTCTCCTGATTCAGTGCAATAGCTTCTTCACTGAATTTGCTTCCTTGCTCGCTATATTGCACACACTGGAGTCAGAGTAGTGTTTCTAAAACATGATTCTGGTGTTTTTTTTTTTTTAATTTTATTTTGGCTGCATCGGATCTTAGTTGAGGCACATAGGATCTTCGTTGAGGCATGAGGGATCTTTCGTTGCAGCGTGCAGGCTTCTTTCTAGTTGTGGCGTGTGGGCTCTAGAGCGTGCAGACTCAGTAGTTGCAGCGCGCGGGCTTAGTTGCCCTGTGGCATGTGGGATCTTAGTTCCCTGACCAGGGATCGAACCCACATCCCCTGCATTGGAAGGCAGATTCTTAACCACTGGACCGCCAGGGAAGTCCCTAAAACGTGATTCTAAATATGTCTTTCTCTGCCTTCCCTGGTGGTGCAGTGCTTAAGAAGCCGCCTGCCAAGACAGAGGACACCGGTTCGAGCCCTAGTCCGGGAGGATCCCACATGCCGCGGAGCAACTGAGCCCGTGCGCCACAACTACTGAAGCCTGCATGCCTAGAGCCCGTGCTCTGCAACAAGAGAAGCCACTGCAATGAGAAGCCCGCACTCCGCAACGAAAAGCAGCGCCCGCTCGCCGCAATTAGAGAGCCCGCGCACAGCAACAAAGACCCAACACAGCCAAAAATAAATAAATAAACAAATTTTTAAAAAAGAAATGTCTTTCTCTTTCTTAATAGCCTTCGGCGCCTCCCCACCTTTCATAGACTGAAGTCCATTCTCTTTCAGGTGGCTTACCAAGCCTTTCTGGAAGGGACTGATGCTCAATTTAATCTCTTGCAGAAACACCCTAAAACTCCTCTTGTAAGGAGCTTGTAAACTCAATTAAACCTCCATTGCTCTCTCTCGCCACCAGGTGTTCGTTATTATTTCCTTTCACCGACATTGCTGCTGTAGTAACCCCACCCCACTGGCTCAGCTAATTCTTCTTCCCAACCCCTACTCCCGCACAGGCTCCTCCCCAGCCACGTGACCCGCGCGACGCCATTCTTCTTAGAAGGTCACCTGAGAAGCTTGCTCTCTCTTTCCTGAACCACCAAGTCTGACACAGGTACGCTCCTAGTGCTTGACAGTGTCTCCTCTGTCAGCACTGGGCACATGTTTCCTAAAGACCCTTTGTTTATTTGTGTCCCCACTATATGGTAATCACTTTGTGAAAACAGATCGTGTCTGTCTTGTCCCTCATGAATGCCAGCATAGGAGTTGCTAAATAAAACTTGGTAGCATGAGTGAAGGATTGATGGAATCCTAAACTGGCACTGCCTTTTTGGAAAACTATTTGGCCGTATGAAACTAGAGCCTAACCCTCACAGATGTCGCCTCTGGACAACGGAAGAAGATAGCATAGTGTAGTGAGGGCTTGAAGCACATGCTCTGGAGATGGGACGCCCAAGTTCAAACCCTGACCCTGCCACTTACTGGTTGTGTGGCCTTGGGTTGGGGGTGGGGAGGTGTCATTTAACCTCTCCATGCCTCCTCTTCCTCATCGGAAAAATGGGAATAATAATAGTATAGTACCTACCTTATAAGGTTGTTACGAAGATTAAATGATTTAGTAAAGTGAGTGACATAGTGAGGGCTCAGTAAATGTTAGCTTGTTATCCACTAGAGTGTCAGTTCCATAATGGTAAGGGGTTTTGTTTTGTTTACTGCTGTATTATATAAACAGTGTCTGGCATCAAATACGTGCTTAAAAGATATTTGTTGGGCTTCCCTGGTGGCGCAGTGGTTGAGAGTCCGCCTGCCGATGCAGGGGACACGGGTTCGTGCCCCGGTCCGGGAAGATCCCACATGCCGCGGAGCGGCTGGCCCCGTGAGCCATGGCCGCTGAGCCTGCGCGTCCGGAGCCTGTGCTCCGCAACGGGAGAGGCCACAACAGTGAGAGGCCCATGTACCGCAGAAAGAAAAAAAAAATTAAAAAAAAAAAAAGATATCCCCCAAACACAAAGATAGAAAATGTTTTAAAGGAAAGTTAAGAGACAGGTCCAGAAGTTTCAACATCCATCAAATAAGAGTTCCAGAAGAAGAGAAGATACTGGAGAAGAGAGACCGCTCAAGCAATTCTCAAAGGGATTTCCCAGAACTGATGAAACCCTCAATGGAAAGACCTCACCAAGGACTTGGCAGAATAAACTGAAAAAGGGAGATTGTAATGAAATTTCAGAAACCAAGGATTAAGAAAAAAATCTTAAAAGCACAAAGAAAACAGATTCCCTATCAATGGAGTGTGCATCATGTTGACTTCAGAGTTCAGATGAAAATTTACAATACTCATTCTAAAAATACAGTGAAGCAATAGCTTCAAATTTCTGAGAGAAAATAACATGGAACCTAAAATTCTAAACTCAACCAAATTCTCATTCTGGTGCGGGGGCTTGTCCCCTTGTGTTCCCATCCCACTTCCCAGTGTAGTCATTTAATGGAAAGAGCACAGAACCAGGTGCCAGGATTCTGGTCTTGGTATTGTTACTCAAGGCTGTGTGCCCTGGGCAAGTGTCTTTGCCTCTCTGGGCATAGTTTCTTCTTCCTTAAAATGGAGGTAACATCCCTGTCTGGTGAATGTCTAATGAGATATTGAGAAACGTGTGGGAGCGTCTAATGCAATGACTAGAGGGAGGCTCTAAATTCTCCTTGACCCATCCCCATCCCCCGGCTCCAGGTCCTTCTTCCCCCAGTGCCCATACCCCAGGGCCGTTTGAGCTCAGTTATTGCTTGGTGAACCGGTCAGCATTAGTGTTTCCTTCATGTTCAGTCCCTTTTCTGTGCATATGCAGCGGGCTTTTCAATGGTGGGAAGATAAGAGGCTTCTTGCAGGTTCTGACGACGGCTAGACAGGGATAGAAGGTGCCTTTCAAGGATGGAGGGTGGGCATCTCCATTGCCTCTATCCAGGGTGGGCCCTAATGAGCAGAGGAGCCCCCTCTACATGCTGGAGAGCCCTGCACTTTGACCCACTCCCTGGTCAGCCTGGGATTGTTTTTATGAGCTCTGGATTGGATTCTACCCAAACTATGCCCCTAACTGACCGTTGGGTGACTTTGGACAACCCTCTGGGCCTTTGTTTCTTAATTTATAAGATGGAGAAAGCTGTACTCATGGATCTCAAAGGTATCTTCCAAGTCAAAATGTCAGAGAATTTTGGACTCTCTATTGATGGAATCTGAGTCATAATGGCATCAAGCAAAGAAAGAATGCAGAACACTGAGGCCATCACTTCTCAACGGAGAGCCATGAAGAAGAAGCTGCCCTGTCTCATTCCTGTCCAACCTCCTCTTCGTCATACTTCTCCCCTTGCCCCAGCTCAGCTTTCAGCTCACTTTCTTCCTCCTGTCCTGCCTCTTGTCCCTATGACTTCCCTGTCTGTTCACCCTGTGCCTGCCTCAGTCACCAGCAACTCAGACCAAACTGGTCCTCTTCCTACCACATGCCCAGACTGTCTCCCTCCTCTTACCAGTTTTGCCCCTTCCCACCTCCCTGCCTGGGTCACCTCTACCCTGGCCTGTCCCCCTGCCCCTCCTCCTCACCCTGCTTCTTCCCCAACCTGTACGGGCCTTGGGCCCAGATAAGTCGCCCCTGCTCCTGCTAGGACATCTGCCCCAACCAGTCCTCACCAGGCCTGATGATTCCCACCCTCCATTATGGGGCCTTGTGTCCCTACCAGTGGGGCACCTGGCCCATCCCAGAACTCCCGAGAATGTGGTACGCAGCATCCTGGTGACTTGGTGGACATGGGGGGTACTGGATGGTGACCAGCAGGCATACAACCTGGAGGGGCACCTCCCTCAGGTAAGGGTCTCTTTCTCAAGATGGGGTTCTCAGCTACTCCCATGTCCTGGTTATCTTGCTGCCTGAGTTCAGCACATGTGTCCATTCCCATTCCTTACATCAGATATAAATAGAGATCGTATTATTTTTATATAAAAGACTCCACAGGGAGTAAAGCTTAGGGAAAACTGCAAGTGGACTCTGAATTCTAACCCATGTGCATCTCAACACTGATGTCATGGACACTGATACACACGCAGACACACGCTGTCCTGCGCTAACAGTTCCCAGTCGCCATAACCCTGTACGGAGATCAGCTCAGTAGCACGAGGCAGCTTTGGCCTGAGGATGGTGTGAGTGGAATTCTCCTGAGACATTCTGTTCTCCCGGCCCTTTTATACAGTCCAAAACTCTTGGTTTGGAGCTCTCGGTTTGCTTCTATAACATGTCAATCAGTTGAGGTCCATTTGGCCACAGTTCATAACATGCTTTTATCATCTGCCTGGGCAAGGTCCCTTTCTTGTTCATTTAGATACTCTCTTTTATGCCCATTTCTCACTTCTACTCCCCTTATTAAAAAAAAAAACTCTCAAAATATTTTGACGTGTATGTATTCTTGCAAAATATGTGGTATTATTTTGTGAGCTGTACTTGTTTTTAAAGATTTTTTTGATGCAGACCATTTTTTAAAGTCTTTATTGAATTTGTTACAATATTGCTTCTGTTTTGTCTTGGGTATTTGGCCGGAGGCATGTGGGATCTTAGCTCCGCAACCAGGGATCGAAACCATACCCTCTGCATTGGAAGGCAAAGTCTTAACCACTGGACCGCCAGGGAAGTCCCTGTGAGCTGTACTTTTAATTTTCATACATGGTATTATATGCTAGACTTCGGTCTGTTGACTGCCTTTTCACCCAGCACTCTATTTTTAAGATCTATCTGTGTGTGTTATGTCATCTGTGCTTCTAACTTCTGCACTGTATCCCACTGAGTGTCTCCTCCATGTTATACTCATCCACTTCCCCAGACAGATGGCTACCTAGATTACCTCCAACTCTCCACCATGGCGGACAATTCCAACACGACCATCCTTACACATGCTCACTTTTTTCTTTCTTTTTTTATTGAAGTATAGTTGATTTACAATGTAGTGTTAATTTCCGCTGTACAGCAAAGTGATTCAGTTATACATATATATACATTCATTTTTTTTTTTTTTTTTTTTTGCGGTACGCGGACCTCTCACTGTTGTGGCCTCTTCCGTTGCGGAGCACAGGCTCCGGACGCGCAGGCTCAGCGGCCATGGCTCACGGGCCCAGCCGCTCCGCGGCATGTGGGATGTTCCCGGACCGGGGCACGAACCAGTGTCCCCTGTATCGGCAGGCGGACTCTCAACCACTGCGCCACCAGGGAAGCCCTACATTCATTTTTATGTTCTTTTCCATTATGGTTTATCTCAGGATATTGAATATAGTTCCCTGTGCTACACAGTAGGACCTTGTTATTTATGCATTCTATATATACTAGTTTGCATCTGCTAACCCCCAACCCCCACTCCATCCCTCCCCCACCTCTCCTCCCCCTTGGCAATCACATGTCTGTTCTCTATGTCTGTGAGTCTGTTTCTGTTTCATAGATAAGTTCATTTGTGTCATATTTTAACTTCCACATATAAGTGATATCATATGATATTTGTCTTTCTTACTTCACTTAGTATGATAATCTTTAGGTCCATCCATGTTGCTACAAGTGGCATTATTTCATTCTTTTTTATGGCTGAGTAATATTCCATTGTATATATGTACCACATCTTCTTTATCCATTCATCTGTCAATGGACGTTTAGGTTGTTTCCATGTCTTGGCTATTGTGAATAGTGCTGCTATGAACATTGGGGTCATGCCCAACTTTGATACCATGTGGGAGCTCGCTGAGATGGGTGCCCAGCACTCGGAGCACTGAGTTAAAAGGTGCTCTAGTCAATCTTCCGTTATTCACATTGTGTTCTTGTTAGGAGGAGAAATAGTTCATTGTATACATGTATTCATAAGGCAAGTTCAGTACACGCCCTCTGGGCCATTGATATGCCTGAGACCTAGGAATTGAAATTCTCAAACTCACAAGATTTCTTTTGGTTTTGCTGAGGTGAAGGCTTTTATAACCAGTCCATATTTTACAGATTTGTGGAGTTTTGAGGCAAGTACACACATACAGATCAAGACTGTGGGCTCTCCACTCGCCCACCAGCACCAGCAAACATTAGCTACTGGGTCACTACCCATCATTAGGCCTCATTTATAAAGGAGCTGCATGCCAGACTTCTGCAACTTCTTTACAATTTGTTCTCATAATTGTCAGTATTACTATTCACAGTTGTTACTGTTATATGTCAATCTGTGATGCCTCCCACTGTCAGAGGCTGTCAGGATCTTTAGGGAGTTTCCTTTTCTTTAGGCAAGTTGCTCCTCCTGCATCCCTTATCCCTGCCTGGTGGGTTGGCCAGTCTTGAAGGGCATCTCCCTTTGTCATTGTCCCCTCACACCACCTGTGCTTATGACCAAACCATGAAAGATGCAGGACCAGTGGTGGCTGAGCTAGAGAAGAATGCGGGGGCCTACCCCCAGAGAGAACATGATTGGACTTTCCTGGGCAACTTCCTTCCAGGCCCACCATCTCGTCTGTTTCCCAGGAATAATCCAGAACAATCCTCTATGACCTCTAAGGCTTTTCCGCTCTGAGAATCCACCTCCTGCAGGAAGAGGGAGGTTTCCAGTGTTTGGATCAAAGCTGTGATTTTCTCCAAAGGCCTTTATCCTGGAATTGACAAGGTAGCAGGGTTTGGAAGGCAATGGTATTCTACATCCTACACAAGCACAGGTATCTGATTTATAGATGATATTTTAAAAATAGACACTACTGAGGTATAATTTTCATAAAATAAAATGCATCCTCAACATGATTAATATAATCAACACTGGTGTATGTTACATATAAAAGTTGTTACAAGAGCAAATCCTGAGTTCTCATCACAAGGAAAAATTTTTTTTCTTCTTCTTTTATTTTTGTATCTATATGAGATGATGAATGTTCATTAAACTTACTGTGGTAATCAAAAAAAAAGCATCCATTTTAAGGGTACAGTTGGATGCATTTTGATAAACACATACACCTATGTAACCACTGCCACAATCCAGATGTATTTACAATGTTTCCATCATCTCCCCCAAATTCCTCTGTGATCCTTTGCAGTCAATACCATCCACCCCAAATCCTCAGGCAACACTGATTGACATTTTTCCCTATAAATGAGTCTCATGTGGTCTAGAATTTCATACGACAATATTTACTCTTGTGTCTGGTTTCTTTCGTTCAACGTGCCATTTTTGCCATACATCTGTGCTGTTGCCTATATCAGTAGTTCTTTCTATTTAGTGCTGAGTGGTATCCCATTACACTAATCTTCCACAAATTACTTTTCCATTGCACCTGTTGCAACAGTTGTCAATTTGTTGCCTGTCAACTCCAAACCTACCCGTCAATACCTGCTCTGGGATAGTTGGATATCCCCCTTTTCGCGTTTCTCCTTTGCAGTGAGTACAATATTAAGCTGTGTCAGTAGATGGCGCTGTGGAGGGACACCGCAGGAGGAAGAAACTTTTCCTGGATCAAGTGTGCTTCTGTTTGCTTCTCTACCTCCATCTGCACTGCCGCCAGAGGCATGTCCATGGGAGCATCCATTAATGTTATGTCCCAGCTGTGTGTCCAGAACATGCCTGTGAGCTCACAGCCCCAGACCTAGCCCCGTGTCCTCCTCGCTGGAGCTTCCCATGGCGGACTCTGTGCACCTCGGGCACCGTCCTGCTGGTGAGCAGGCCTCTGATTTCCCTATGCACCAACCTGCCAGCCTCCACCACCAGCTCCCTGGAAGGCTGTTTCCAGTGACCCTCCAGACGTGGGCACACACATCCTAGGACTTCATCACTCAGCCTGCAAGTAGGTTCCTGACTCGGACTCTCCCAAGGTGCTCCCTGCCAGCCAGTACCCCAGAGGGATGTTCCCTAATTGCCTGGAGGCTATGGACCAGGCCTGGCTTGGGCTCCCGGCACACCTCACATCGCATTACAAATTTTTCAACAAGGTTTGAATTCCTGATTGAAGGAGAGGGCCCCTTCCAATCTGTTCTTTCCTTGGACACTCCCTCAGCTTTAGAATATTCTGTAGATTTCTCTTTAAACCTTCTACAGTGATAGAGTTGATAATTTTTAACATTAAAATTTCCTTGTTCACTGGACAGCTACATGTAAAAGAATGAAATCAGAACACTCCCTAACACCATACACAAAAATAAACTCAAAATGGATTAAAGACCTAAATGTAAGGCCAGACACTATAAAACTCTTAGAGGAAAACATAGGCAGACCACTCTATGACATACATCACAGCAAGATCCTTTCTGACCCACCTCCCAGAGAAATGGAAATAAAACCAAAAATAAACAAATGGGACCTAATGAAGCTTAAAAGCTTTTGCACAGCAAAGGAAAACGTAAACAAGACCAAAAGACAACCCTCAGAATGGGAGAAAATGTTTGCCAATGAAGCAACGGACAAAGGATTAATCTCCATAATTTACAAGCAGCTCATGCAGCTCCATATCAAAAAAACAAACAACCCAATCCAAAAATGGGCAGAAGACCTAAATAGACATTTCTCCAAAGAAGATATACAGATTGCCAACAAACACGTGAAAGGATGCTCAACATCACTAATCATTAGAGAAATGCAAATCAAAACTACAATGAGATATCACCTCACACCAGTCAGAATGGCCATCATCAAAAAATCTACAAACAATAAATGCTGGAGATGGTGTGGAGAAAAGGAACCCTCTCGCACTGTTGGTGGGAATGTAAATTGATACAGCCACTAGGGAGAACAGTATGGAGGTTCCTTAAAAAACTAAAAACAGAACTACCATATGAACCAGCAATCCTACTACTGGGCATATACACTGAGAAAACCATAATTCAAAAAGAGTCATGTACCACAATGTTCATTGCAGCTCTATTTAGCCAGGACATGGAAGCAACCTAAGTGTCCATTGACAGATGAATGGATAAAGAAGATGTGGTACATATATAAAATGGAATATTAGCCATAAAAAGAAACGAAATTGAGTTATTTGTAGTGAGGTGGATGGACCTAGAGACTGTCATGCAGAGTGAAGTAAGTCAGAAAGAGAAAAACAAATACCATATGCTAACACATATATAAGGAATCTAAAAAAAAAGATGGTTCTGAAGAATGTAGGGGCAGGACAGGAATAAAGACGCAGACGTAGAGAATGGACCTGAGGACACAGGGAGTGGGAAGGGTAAGCTAGGACGAAGTGAGAAAGTGGCATGGACATATATACACTACCAAATGTAAAATAGATAGCTAGTGGGAAGCAGCCGCATAGCACGGGGAGATCAGTTCGGTGCTTTGTGACCACCTAGAAGGGTGGATAGGGAGGGTGGGAGGGAGGCAGATGCAAGAGGGAGGAGATATGGGGATATATGTATATGTATAGCTGATTCACTTTGTTATAAAGCAGAAACTAACACACCATTGTAAAAAAAAATTTCCTTGTTCAAATTACTGTGTAGTTTCTATATTTTGATTGACCCCTGACAGATGCATTAGACATTTGTATTGTTTCCAATTTGGGGCTATTATGAATAAAGCTGCCATGAGCATTTTTGTCTTTGGCTGGACATAGGCCTTCATTTTTCCTGATAAACAGCTAGAAGTGGAGTTGCTGGGTCTTGGGGTAAGTGTATGAGAACTTGCCAAACAGTTTTCCAAGGTGATTAGACTCTTTTACATTTCCATCAAATTGGCAATTGTGTCTCTTCTTTCGTGACACATCTGTTTAAGTCTTTTGCCCATTTTTTCTTTGTCCTATTAAGTTGTCATCTTATTATGAGTCATAATGGTATCTTTCAGAGAGGAGAAATTTTAACTTTGATGAAATCCAATTTATCTTTTTATTTTTGGGCTAGTGCTTTTTTTTTTTTTTTTTTTTTTTTTTTGCGATACGCGGGCCTCTCACTGTTGCGGCCTCTCCCGCCGCAGAGCACAGGCTCCAGACGCACAGGCTCAACGGCCATGGCTCACAGGCCCAGCCGCTCCGCGGCATGTGGGATCCTCCCGGACCGGAGCACGAACCCGTGTCCCCTGCATCGGCAGGCGACTCTCAACCACTGCGCCACCAGGGAAGCCCTCCTTGCCATTTTTGACATTGTAAATCACTATTCTGTAATCTGGTTATTCACTTCTGTCCATAATGCCATTCATTAAATAGAAATCCTTACTTTTAATGTAATCACATTACACAGTTTGTAATGTATGATTTGTGCTTTTGAAATATTAAAAGTTCTTCCTTGTCCTTGGTTCACAAAACTATTTCTTTAAAAGTTTTCTTTTATTTATTTATGGCTGCACCTCTCAGCATGCAGGATCTTAGTTCCCTGACCAGGTATTGAACCCATACCCCCTGCATTGGGAACTTGGAGTCTTAACCACTGACCGCCAGGGAAGTCCCTACATTTTTCTCTTATTAACTTTACATTTTAGGGACTTCACTGGTGGTGCAGTGGATAGGACTCTGTGTTCCAAGGCAGAGGGCCCAGGTTCAATCCCTGGTCAGGGAACTAGATTCCACATGCATGCCGCAACTAAGAGTTCACATGCCACAAATGGGGAGCCCACGTGCCGCAACTAAGGAGCCACAAGCCGCCACCAAGGAACCCATGAGCCGCAACTAAGGAGCCTGCCTGCTGCAACTAAGACCCCGTGCAACCAAATAAATAAATATTAAAAAACAAACAAAAAACTTCTATGCCTTATCCCTTAAAAAAAAAACTTTACATTTACCTTTCAATCTTGGGTCTAAGATAAACTATCTAGGGCTTATCTTTGCATCTTGGTGTAGGAGAGTGTATGATCAGGCCACTCAAGATGGCTGTTCTCTCTCTCTTTTTTTTTTTTGGCCGCACTGCACGGCTTGGGGGATTTTAGTTCCCCTACCAGGGATTGAAACTGCGCCCTTGGCAGTGAAAGCGCAGAGTCCTAACCACTGGACCGCCAGGGAATTCCCTCAAGATGGCTGTTCTCTTGCTCTCTGTAAATCCCCTGCTCGACCAGTCCCTGTTCACTCAGGTGACTATCCAATCCACTTAATAGTAGGGCTTAATCAGTAACTGCCTACCTGCTTGTCCCTTGCTCCAGCCGCTGGTTTCCCTGGTAACTGATGAGCCAACCTGACATCAATTTCCCCTGTAAATGGTAGCCTCCCTCTTCCCTGAGTAGCGAAGTTTGCTGTCATGGCCTGCCTGCGTGCCTGCCATAGTGGGGTGTTGCTCCAGGACTTTTTGCTTCGGACGTGTAAGATTCCCCTCCAATAAGCTATTGATGTCTCTATCGCTGTCCCCAGGCTCTTCTTCCATCTCAAGGCTAAACAATTACAAGGCTTACAGGCCTGCGGGGCGTAGCCCAACAATTGGTAAACCAGTCAGGAAGCTGATGAAACCCGTGAGTGCCAGGATGTCCGGAGATAAGGGTGGGGAATGGAACATTGGTGGGGGGGGGTGGTGATCCTGGTGGCAGTCCACTAGCATGTGGGGCCCTGTGGCAGCTGACTACCACGAGAGATGTCTTTTTCTTCCATTATGTTGATGATATTCTGTTAACCTCAGAGTCTCTTTCCAGTTTAAAAGTAGCAGCCCCGTGCTTGTGACTCATCTGACTTCACAGGGATGGCTGGTGAATACAGACAAAACACAAGGACCTGGATTATCTACAAAATACAAGCATAACCCTGACCCACCACCCCTAAACAACTACAGACACAGGCTTTAGGGATATTAACTCAGGGACAGGCTTGTGAATTGGACGTGGCCAGTTACTCAGAAGAGTTTGGTAAAGGCCTGTGGCAACGGCAAAATAACGAGAGTACCCTTGGACTGCTGGTCCCAGCTGCGGAAGGGTGCAGAGCAACCGTATAGTGTGATGAGACAGCAGCTATGTTCAGTCTACAGCATGTTACAACAGGTGGAGCTGTGTGTGACATAAGGGATCCCCATGGACATCGATAGCAACCAAAGATCCCATTTTCCTGGGATCTTTGAAGTTCAGGAATGGGCCAATAAAAATGACATACACTAGCATTTCCACCTACCTTACAAGCCCACTGCTGCCAGGCTAATTGACTACTTAAAACAACAATTGAGACGGGATCCCTGCTCTCAACATGTGGACCAGGAGGCTAACTCAAGTCCTACGAACTTAACAACCCAGGAGCAATCATTCTAGTGCCCAAGCCGCGTTAACCCAGAGGGAACTAGTCAACACCATCTGAGTTCAACTGTTGACCACTGAAGGACTGAAGGACCATTGCCAACTGTTGGTCAGGACAATAACTGACCCAATCACTTTTGCCCTTATCACAGGATCTACCCATAGTGGGGGAATATGTTATAAAATGGCCCTGGGACTGGCAGGTAAGCCCCTGGTGGTTTGGGTTTGCTGCCCCGTGGGGAACAGGATTAGAAAGGGACTTACAGATTTCACCTGTCTTCTACCCAGCCCCACCTAAGACTACTAAGGTAATTAACCCAGGCCCCGTACTAGAGAAAGACATCATTATATTAACGCTATGGTTCGTTGTTATACCACCTCTCCAGTATTCGGCCCTGGCTATGGGGACAGAGGGTGGACAGGTGACATGGCAGGCCAGGACAAAAACCACAGGCAGGAGTGGTATTATCTCAGAATGCTGTTACTGCTTTGATTTTGCATGATGGTCATCATCTCCCATGGTGCCTGTTAAACATCTCACATTTCATCCTAGCCCGAGTGGAGGGAATCAGTTCACGGACTGGGTGACAACCCACGTAGGGGCAACTGAAGACTCTCACCTTCCTCCTGTCTTGCATGCCAAGTGCCTGGCTCCAAAATCGCCCACCTCTTGGCAAATCCCTTTTATTTTATGGCCACATGAAGCACCGCATGGCATGCGAGATCTTAGCTCCCCGACCAGGGATTGAACCTGTGTCCCTCTGCAGTGGAAGCACAGAGTCTTAACCACTGGACCACGAGGGAAGTCCTGCAAATCCCTGTTTTTGGTGTAGTAGGTATCTTACACCTGATACTCTCTAGCTGCTGCTGTATTGCATTTGTGGTATCTGGTTGCAGTGCACCTCTACATACCCAGGGATATCATGGAAGAGGGGTGGACCAAGATTGTAAGGGTTGTGCAGGGTATGTAGGGGTGGAGTGTATAGTCAGGCCACCCACGGCTGTTCTCTTGCTCTCTGTACATCCCCTTCTCAACCAGGACCTGCTTCACTCACATAACTATCCAATCCTCTTAATTATAGGGCTTAGTCAGTAACTGCCCACCTGCTTGCCTCCTGCCCCAGCCACTGGTTTCCCTGGTAACTGATGAGCCAACCTGACATCAATTCCCCCGTAAATGGTAGCCTCCGTCTCCTCCCAAGTAGCAAAGATTGCTGCCATGTCCTGCCTGTCATATACAGTGGGGTGTCACTCCAGGACCTTTTGTTTTGGACATGTAAGATCCCCTGTCCAATAAACTGTTGAGGCCTCTGGCACTGTCTCCAGGCTCTTCTTCCCTCTGAAGGCTAGGCAACTACAAGGCTTGAAAGTCTGTGGGGTGCAGCCCAACAGTAGGGATTTTTTTTTGTCCGGATAGTGAACCAGTTTTCCTAATACATATTTTAAACAATCCACTTTTCCCCATTGTTTTAAGGTGCCCCTCTTGTCATATGTTAATTTCCCAGGTATACACATGCCAATCTCGGAGTTTTCTCTTCTTTGAACAGAAGTTGATCCAACCATTCGTAGACTTATATTATTGCACATAAGTTGTAGAGTAAGTTTAGTTAACATACCAGCTGAAATTTTTAGATTATGTTGGACTTACAGATTAACTTGGAGAGTTAATATCTTTATATTAAACTGCCTTATCCAAGAATAGGGAATGTCTCTTCATTTATTCAGATAATCAACTCTTAGAGTTTGAAAATTCTCTCCATAGAGGTCTTACATATTCTTAAGTAATCATTACTTAATAATTTAAATTGCTTTTGTGGATAATATCTCATGTTTGCTGGTTATAGCTGTTACAGAAAAATGCAACTTATTTTCGTAGAGTGATCTTGTATCCAGCAACTTTGCTGAATGCTCTCATTAGTTCTAAAAATTTTTTCTTAATTAGGTAGAAATCAAATTACCTATACATGATAGCTTGATCCCTTTTTCAGTCCTTTGCCTCTTTTTTTGTCTTTGTGGCTTTGTACAGGATTCCTAGAACTATTTTAAATGGTAATAATGATAATGGGCCTCCTTGTATTGATCTTTTTTTCCCCCTAAATATGATATGCCTAGGTATAAGCTTATTGGTATTTATCCTAATTGATGTTCTCTGAGCTTCCTAGATCTATGGTTTGGTGTCACTAATTTTGGAAAATTCTTGGCCATTACAAATTGCAAATATTTCTGCTCCACTTTTTCTCCTTCTGGTATTCCCAATATGTACGTGGTACACTTTTTAGAAATCCCCAATAGTTCTTGGATGTTCCAGTCTGTTGTTTTCACTTTTTTTTTCCCCCAGTATGGGAAGTTTCTATTGCCTTATCTTCAAGCTCACTAGTTCTTTCCTTGACCACGTCCCATTTAATGATGAGACTATCAAGGGAGTTCTTCATTTCTGCTAGTTTATTTTTATTTTTACCATGTCTTTTGTTTTTAGAGGTTTCCTCTCTGTGTTTGCATTACTCACCTGTTCTTGCATGCTGTCTTTTTCATTAGATTCCTTAATATATTAACAATAGCTATTAACCGTAGCTATTTTAAATTCTCTGCCTGACAACTCCCCATTGTGTATAATATTTGACTCTGGTTCTGCAGCTTTTTCTTTTCAGGCTGGGTTTTTTCCTTGCCTTTAGTATGTCTAATATTTTGTTGAAAGCTGGACATCATGTATTGGGTAACAGGATATTGGTAACAGGAACCAAAGTAAATAGGTCTTAATGTGTGATTTTATGTTAGTCTGGCTAGGAGCTGGGCTGTATTTAGTGTAACTATATATGTCATAGATTTCAAATTCCTCTGGTGACCTTATTTTTATCTCCCCTCTTTTTTTAAAATAAATTTATTTATTTTTATTTTATTTATTTTTGGCTGTGTTGGGTCTTTGTTGCCACACGTGGGTTTTCTCTAGCTGCGGCAAGCAGGGGCTACTCTTTGTTGCGATGCATGGGCTTCTCATTGCGGTGGCTTCTCTTGTTGCGGAGCAGGGGCTCTAGGCACTCGGGCTTCAGTAGTTGTGGCTCGAGGGCTCTAGAGCACAGGCTCAGTAGTTGTGGCACACAGGATTAGTTGCTCCGCGGCGTGCAGGATCTTCCCAGATCAGGGCTCGAACCCGTGTCCCTGGCATTGATAGGCAGATTCTTAACCACTGTGCCACCAGGGAAGCCCCTTTATTTCCACCTCTTGATTTGGGGCTTCCCTCAGAGGCTGTGTCTGGGGCTTCTCTCAGAGGCTGTGTCTTACAGCTATTTCAACTGTAAGCCACTAGGTCCCTGTTCATATGGGGATAAGCTGTGGGGCAGAGGAAGCATTCTATAATATGATTGCACCTCAATTTTTTTTTTTTTTTTTGCGGTAGGCGGGCCTCTCACTGTTGTGGCCTCTCCCGTTGCAGAGCACAGGCTCCGGACGCGCAGGCTCAGCAGCCATGGCTCACGGGTCCAGCCGCTCCGCGACATGTGGGATTCTTCCCGGACCAGGGCACGAACCCGTGTCCCCTGCATCGGCAGGCGGACTCTCAACCGCTGCGCCACCAGGGAAGCCCGCACTTCACTCTTTTAATGGGTCTATTTCCCTGTGTTGTGATTTTTTTCACAGGTGTTTCTTAGCTTTTCTTTTCCCCTTAGGTGAGACAGGAAATCTAGAGGGCCCTAGAATGGGGAAAAAGCCCTTCTCCAGGGTAGGGTGGGCTCTGGTTAAGTGTTTTCCCTGGAGAGGAGGCTTTTGTCATGGAGGAGGCTCTGGATGTTTTCCAGAACTTTTCGCTTCCCCTCCCCCTGATAAAACCACTAGGTCTTTCTCAGGTCTTTACTGTAGATGCCTAGAGAAAAAGTCCATCAACATGTGCACCCCTTCCCAGCCTCCAGTTGTTTGTCATCTCAAACTAGTCCACACTCAGCCTCCAGCAATTAGTTAATATTAACATTTAAGTGTTCCATCAGTGTTTGGCTCCAGTGGGTTCTCCTGGTAAGCATATACTAGCTCTAATTCTCTGTACATGCTTGTCTTTCCAGATTTCAAGGTAGCAGTTTGCCTTGCAACATCAGTTCTCTGACAGGTCCAAGAAACATCATTGATTCTCCTTTCATTGGTCTTAGAATATGTTAAGTGTTTTCATTAACATAATATTTACTATAGGTTTTTTGGTACATGTCTCTTATAGAATCAAGAAAGTTACCTTCTATTTGCCAGTAGTTTTATTACAAATAGGATTAAACCTTATAAAATGCTTTTTCTGCATTAGGATAATTATTTTTCTCCTTTAGTCTATTGACGTGGTGAATTACAGTGAATTTATCTAATGAACCACCCCTGTTTTCTGGGATTAACACCAGTTGATCATGATGTATCATTTTTTAGTACACTCTTGGACTTCATAGTTTGTATTTAGGATTTTTGAATCTACTTGGTTCTATTTCTATTTTCTCAGTATTTACTCTAGATTTTAGAATGGATACTTAAGGAAGATTGAAGTTATTCAATGTGTTTAGCCTCCAAGAACGTTCCAAGGACCAATTTATGTGCTACTATTCTCCAATATTTTAGTATATTTAATTTTAAAAAGTAAGCATTATTATAGTTTTATAATGTATATATTAATATTTACTAATCTTATTTCTTTGCTCACTTTTCTTTCTTACATCTCAGCCTTTCCACCATTTCCTTTATAATAGCAAACATAATAAATGCTATGTGCCAGGCATGTTCTGAGCACTGTAAACATATTACCTCACTTGAATCCCCCCAAAACCCTATGCGCTATGTACAATATTCCTTCTGTTTGAAGAATTTCTCTGGATCTCAGTTTTTGTCTGTCCCTCTTGTCTTTTCTTCCTTTTTTTGAAAATTTTACTGGCTAGAAGCACAGAAGTTCTTAAATTCATGACAGTGCATGAGATGTCTCCGAGAGCAGAAGTGGGAAAGAAGTAAAGACAGAACCTGGGGAGCACCAGAGCTTACATATAGGTCTCACGGGCCTTACATCTAGAGGTGGAGCCCACTGGAACTGCAAGGCCAAGGGCCAGAGCCAAAGCAGTGGAGGTCACTCTGAAGGGCTCTTGGGATGGCAGATGTCAGCCTTTCCCCCGGCAAGCATGTGCTATGACATTACTATACTTTGTCCATCTTCTGTACTCCCAGACCCAGTCCTAGGAGGACAATGGCACTGCCAAGAAGTGGCTGTGTCCCTCCTCGAGGGAGAGGAAGGGGTGTTCCAGGTGTCACAGCACTGGAGGTCAACAGCTATGTTTACTGCTTATATCAGGTGTGGCTGAAATAAGCAAGAGTACCCCAGCCACATGCCTGAGAAGAGCTACTGGACCCAAGAGCTCAGAAAGCAGCAGTGGGTCAAAAGCAGTGGCCTTAGCTCCACCTTATCTTTCCCTCTATTTGGCTCTGGGCATCCTCTGTGGAATCTGTGGGAATAGAAGGCTTTGAGGGCTTGTAAGCAGGGATCCTGGGAGACAGAGCCAGGAAGCTGCCTGGAACAGTCAGATTCCATGGCCCAATGACATCATTGCGGCAACAGATTTCCCAAACAGGAGTCAGAAGCCCAGGTCAGCCTTTTTCTGAAATGTACTTCTCTCTGCCTCTCAGACAAGGCATCTTCTTCCTCCTTGTTTAGTCGCCTGGAACCCTGTTTTCTCTCTCCTAGAATTAAGAACCATCTGCAGAAAGCAACACATGAAACCATTTTCAAACGGACTTTAATCATTTTTTGCTGCCCAAATACTGTACATGCAGAAGCCATGTGAAGAATTTTCTCCTCAAGGGAATTGGCAAGAGTGTTGTAAGAAACAGCCGGCAGTCCTTCCCATCCAACCACCTGCCACCTGGGAGCCACAACGAGTTTGGAAAGATGCTGCGCATAGAAAATGTATAGAGCACAGATAGAAAAGGCTAATTGCTTCTTATCTAAACAGTGTGCTTCTCAGGCCCTATCTGCTCTCTCTCTTTGCAGGATGCATTTAGAAATTCTAAAAAAGGGGTCCTTGCCTCCTATGAATTTACATTCTAAAGGAGTGGATGGAATAATCAGGCCAACTTTTCCTAAGAAAGCAGCAGCCACTCTGCCTGCTGAGACGGTGTCTGGTAAAAGACATTCTGGAGAAGAGTCATTTTTTGTTTCAAGAAGCAAAATACTTTGAAGGGAAATAAGTTCCCTCTCTCCTCCCATCAGAGAGCATCTCCCTTTAAAATTCTCCCGTTGTCTCATTCTAGAAGCAGAAATGAGGACCAACCCAGCCTCATCTGCTGGTGGGGATACTGACCTACGCAGGATGCATCTGAGGTTGTGACATCACATCAGCACCTTGGGAAAAGTCCATTGTAGACAAGCCTTAATTAATCTCATTACGTAAGAAAACAACAACAAACCCGGAAGAGGTGGAAGAAGAGTCTGTTAGGATTCCCAGAGTTCTTGTCAGAAGCAGCATCTGGGCATGGACGGGTGAGGACCTGCACCCAGCCTGGGCACCCGGGTCTGGAAGGAACCAGCCTGTGGAGCCAGGTGCCGGGTGCACCAGGCTCACGACCCTCATCAACTCCAGATTAGACTTAAAACCTGGAGGGAAACGTGGAGTAACTAGCAAATGCTCTGGTTTTGCACATGAGGAAGCTGAGGCCCAGAAAAGTGAGGAGTCTTGCACAAGTCTGGCCTGCATATAATAGCCTTTGATTCTCCGTAGCCAGCTGTCCAGGCCACTGGCCATTGGGGCGGATGCTCTGTTGCCTTTGGAATTCCCAGGGCCCATTTCTCTTTGCCAAGCTCTCTGGAACCCAGTCCCAAGGACCCTTCCTGGCATCAGTGTGAGCTCCCAGGGAGGGCGAAGGCTCCTGTCCTTACTGGCCAAGTTTCCAATCAGAGCCTGGGAAGGTTTTCCCAGAGCAGTAACACTCACGCTTTTTGACGAGCATCCTCCCCAAGCCAGTCTGGGCCTCTGCGGGAATGCCAGTTTCCTTCACAGGCACAGCCTTGCTGGGCCCACAAAAGCCTGAGCTCAGGGTTTGGGGGAGGGGAAGTTGCTTTGCTACATGGAAAGATTAAGCCCTTTGTCAGAGAACAAGGTCCCACCGTCGGGCATGCTGACACCTGAGCTGCACGTGTGCGGCTCAGCTGGCAGAGCTGGTGCCCGAGGAGGCCAAGTTGCTCTCTTTGGCATCACTGACGTCGCTCTGAGATGCTCAGGCACTCTTTCAAAATAACCCTTTCCCAGCCAGACTAGGCTTATCCAGCCCCCATCAGGCCTCACTGGATCGGGCGGGGTTCCCCTGCCCTTCAGTCATGATTGTTTTGTTTTGACCCAATTTCTTCTGACCTGAGTGAAAAGCAGACTTGAAGGAGAAGGCAAGGGATGAGTCTACATTCCTATCTCCTTCCTGATCATTCAGTGAACGGTAATCCAGTATAGGAAGCAGCATTTTAGAGAACCTCTTTCTGTGTCAGGATATTGGAGAAGAAAACTCCGGGGAGAGGAAGAGAAAGGGAGCAGTCGGCAGGGCAGCAGGCCTCTTCTTTTCCCTCTCCTTGCAGCCACTGCAGAAACCCTGCTGGACCACCGCCTGGCCCTGAAGAACACGCCACCTGTCTCCGCCACCAAGCAAAGGCGGCAACTGCTTGCACGGGCTTCGCACAGTGCAGGAAGTAATCAAAGAAGCGGAAGAGCAGCTTTCCTGAAGCCCTGATGCTTTCTGGGCTGAAGATGGGGAACCGGAGGTATCAGGAGCTCTGGAGCCCTGGCGGGGGAGGAGCACGGCATCTCCTGGACAGCAGGGTGTGGAGCAAGAACCCTGGTTGCGTGCCAGGGCTCCTGGTAACGCAGTCTAAGATTGTGCTACATTTCATTTCCAAAAGAGTACCCTTGGAGGGCTCTAGCGTCTTTGAAAGGGGTGTGAGGCTTCTGCTCTCCTCAAGGCTGGCAGTAAAGAAGAGCTCAGGCATGCTTGCCCTGGTTGGGGTCAGGCCCCTGGGAGAACCAGTGATCCCACGAGTGGTGAGCTAGAGAGACACCCTCTCTCTTGGCCCCCTGAAATGCTGGCAGTGCCTGGGCTTGCTGCATACTGACAGCCTCCTGAGGGCTCCTTTCCTAGGAGTGCTGGGTGGGGGGAGAGACTGGGTGGGGAGTAGTTTAGGAGATGGCTTGAGAAAGGGGATATGATTCTTCAGGGAAGAACCAAGACTTGGCCCCATTTGCTGGAGCCTGATTCATACCAAAGACCCATCACAGACTTCCCTTTAGGGAAGGAGTCTATGAAGGAAGTGGGACAGATTGAACAGAGCAGAAACGTGAAGACAGATGTTCGGAATCATCTGTCATGGTTCCTGCCCTCAGCCCAGCATCGCTGCAGGACCACTGCTGTCTCTGCCACATCTTCCACGAATCCTGCCTGAGCAGAGGAAGATGGAATGACAAAGAGCCCACCCTGTCATCAGCCCCAGGGTCCCCTGGGGTAAGGAGAGGGCATGTGGAGTCAGGACACTGGGGGGATCATGTTCCTTCCCTCCCCGCCATGCCTTCTTCAAGGGACAGAGGCTGCCCGCTCCAGGGAAGGGCAGCAGTCACACGTGTGCTCCCTCCTCTCCTGGGACAGGCTAGCTCCAGAACAGCTTTTCAAACAAGCCCCTGCATCCACGAGGCTGACAGACAGACCCTTAAATCCAGCCACTCACCACCACCGTCATACACGGAGTCTCACTTGACTTTACCCTCATGGGAGAAAAATCCAGGTGGGGATTAGTAACTTAATTTGGTACAAAGGGTTAAAAATAATTCCCCGACATCAACTTGTGTGGGGAATGACTTCCCACTATCGAGGTGGAACAGTGGCGTGGCCCAGCTCTTGGGCAGTCTTGGCAGCTGGGGGCCGTAGGCAGGTCAGCCCAAGTCACCGACAGGTCAGGCCCCACCTCTGGCTAGAACCTTCCCTGCACCAGCCAACCTTCCTCAGAGGCAAGAGGCCAGCCGCCTTCAGCTCCCCAGCAGCAGCCTCTGCTGGTAGCTCCTTCCGTCTTCCTGCGCCTCTAGAGGAATGAGGGCGACACCCCCACTGATACCCCCGTTCCCTGGGGGTAACCGCACGGTCTGCGTATCACCGCTCAGTGCCACATCAGCAAATGTCTACGCCATCCTGTGGGTCACTAATCATCCCACCACCCCGAAGGCATCAAGGGTTTTCACCCATCCTGAGGGTGGCTGCTCTGCGTCACCCACAGGACACAGAAATACGCTCTTGCAAGCGAGTTCCCACCCCCACTCCCCACCCTAGGATCTAGGAGCACAGAGCCCTTTGCCTTATTTTAGAAACATGAGAAATGCATGCGTTACCCAGTCTGACCCTAGGAGAGAATCTCTGCAGAAAGAGAAAACTCAGCCTAGCTGTCTCTCCACACACACAAGCGTTCCCGCCATGATAATACAGGAATGGAGTCTCCAGCAGGAGTCAGGAGCCCAGGAGCTTATCTTGTCCTTACTGCCCTCACCCACTTTTTGTCTGTGGGCAGGACCAGTGGGGACCTGGCTTCTCCCCCTGGTTTTCACAGGAGGGACGTGGCCAGGCCCTGGCTTCAGCCTAATGTGGTTCCTGCCAGAAAGGACCCCTCGGTGGGGATGGCTCTGTCTCAGCCTCTGTCTCCACCTGCCTGCCTCGGAATCGACCCCCAGGCCCGTCTGGCTTCGCTTATGGATGGAGTCCAAGCACCTCTCCACGGATCCCCACGTATGCAGGTTAGAGTCAATGCAGCTCTCAGGGGTGATATCTGGGGAAGAGGCAGAGCGCGAGCCTGTCCCAGGCCTTGACCCCTCCTGCTGCCTCTTTCCACCCCACCAGACATGAACCCAAGGGCTGCTGTGTCCACCTCCTGGGCAACCTCTTGCCTTTCATGCTAGACCTGAGGAAGGAGAGGGACAGATTTGGGCACTCCTGAGCCAGACTTCAGGATTCCCAGCAGACATCTCACAAGGTCCAGTCCAGGCCCTGGTGCCCACCCCCAGGACCCAGCTGTCCAATCAGGTCAGGGTTTGAGTGGCTTTGGGAAGCTCCAACCAGACAAGGGTGGAAAGAAAGCAGAGGCAGGCGCGGTGTCTAGAGCAGGCCAGGCTACCCTCCAGAGGGCAGCGGCAGAGGGCAGGGGGCAGGGAGGCCGAGAGGGGGGAGTATTGCTTATACAGAGCTGGTGACCGTGATGGTCTAGAGTCTACAGCCAAGCTGTCCGTGGAGCCAGGAGGCTGAAGCCTCAGTGAATCTGAGCTCCCAGACATGGACCCTGGTCTGGAAAAGAGAAAAAAAAAAAAAAAATAGAGCCCCCAATAATCAACTTCATGCAGCTAATCCCCAAAGGTCGGACAGGCTTCACAGAGCAAGTCAGCCCCAGCCCTCCTCATTCCTGCCAGCAGCCCTGCCCTGGGCACATCCTCAACAAGCCAGGCCCCTCCAGGACGAGCCCAGAGGGGCACAAGGCCACCCTCAGGAACTGGGATGGACACAGGTGCCGCCAGGGGCTGCCCACTTTGGCAGGTAACGTCCCTATGAGGCCAACCTCTTGCATGTCAAGACCGTCCACTCCACACCACCTGGGGTCCGCTGGGAGAGCTCCTTTGGCATGTCGCAAGTGAGGAGGCTTGGAGGGAAACAGGAGGTGAACAATTCTAAGGGAGGTACCAGCACTTTCCTCCAAGGTACCTGGCCTGCAACCCTGGGAACTGACACCTCCTTCAATCTCACTTGTAGGAAGGAGGTGGCGCCGGCCCGAGGGAGAAAGTGGTCTTTAAGCCCTCAGCTGCCCGGCATCGTCTGCCTCCCGGAGCCCTGGCCAGGGCGCTAGGTGAGATGCTACGTGCTGTGGATGCATTCGGTGGGAAGAGCAGCCGGAGTGCCCAGCGAAGAGGAGGGGTGTCAGGGTTCCCAGAGGGGCCTCGCTGTGGCCAGCTGCAGTGGACGCTACATTCCTCAAAAAAGAGCAGAGGCGCTGGGAGAGGCAGAGGTGGAACAAAGAACAAGACAGAAAACTAAGCAGGGACCACCAAGAACAGGCACAGGTGGGGACACGCAGGCTCTGCCCTGAGCCTAGGACCAGGTGGGATGGACCAATGGCTGCGTCTCCCACTTCCACCCCTGGACTCAAGTGGAGTCCCGTCCACGCAACTCTCCTTTGGGTTTCTTCACAACGAGACACAGAGAGACGTGGATTTCAGCCCATATAGTCACTAAGACCAAATACACCCAGACAAATGAACAGATCTAACATGGTCACACACAGACACACACACAGACACACACGCACACATACTAGAGTCTCCACTGCCAGCTGGGACAGGCCCAGTAGCCAACAGGCATGCAGCAAGGCAAGGGGTCCAGAAAGACGTGAAGACTATGTACAGGGGAGGAGACGGGGGGTGGCAGCACCCCTTCCCACACTGCATCCAGGCCTCTTCCTGAGGCCCTTAGGAGCCTGAGGGGCTCGTGGCACTCTCCAGGGAGGACTGGGACAGGCGCCTGGTGAGGGAGCCGAGCGTAGAGTCTGCCACTGAGGACGTGGGGAAGAGTTTGTACCAGCCGGTGACCGCGGCACTCAGGTCCAGCTCGTCCAGCATGATCTGGGCCATGCCCATGAAGCACTTGTGGTCCATGCGGCCATAGTCTCCCCAGACAATCACCTGCCAGTGGGGAGGAAGAGAGAGGAGCTGAGCCACATCTCCAACTCCAGGGCTGGGCAGTGGGTCCAGGAACCATGTAGAAGTTTTGCCAGGGCACAGATGGGACAGAGAGAGGCAGAACTCACACTGACTTTGGGCAGCAACTTACCGAGCACTTAAGATGTGCCAGGCTCGACCCTACAGGCTTTATATACGTTATCTCAGCTGTTACAACCATCTAGGTAGACGTGCTAGGTATTATTATTTCTACAAAAAGGAAATGTATCTCAGAGAGGTTAATTAACTAACCCAAAGATACACAGTAATTGGTGGCATAGCTGGGATTAGAACCTGGGTCTGACTTCCAGAGCTTCTCAGCATCCCAGATGACAACCTTCCTGAGTGGGGAGCAGACTGAGAGTCCAGGACCTGGGTCACAGCTCCCGCTCTGCTGCTGGATCACAGTGGGACAATCAACATTAGCACCAGGTGGAAGAAGATGGTGGTCAAACCCTGCTTCTACCTACCAGCTGTGCAACCTGGGGGCAACCGAGTTATTCCCTCGAACCTTGGTGTCCTTATGAATTGACAGGGAGAAAAACACCTTCACCAGGTTGTAACAAAAAATGGGTAAAGCATATTTAATGCGTCTGGCACAAGATAAATCATAAATAAGACAAATTTTAAATTACAGTCTTTGAGAGTTGCCCCGCCCCACTGGCCCCATGACACTCACCTGCAGCACCTTGCCCTGGGGCCCCTCGTCAAAGAGCAGAGCCTGCTGGTACAGGGGATCACAGGTCTTCTTGGCCACCTTTGTCTTCTTCTTGGCCAAGCAGGCCCCGTTCTCAAGTAGGTAAACCTTGATATAGGTGGCTGAGGGATGGAAGAGAGCAGGATGGGGAGGTGTCCAGGGGAGACTGCTGTGGCCTGCCCATCCCCTAACCTCCATGTGATCCTGGAGGGGAGCAGGGTGAGCTGGCTGAGCTGACCAGCAGACAGCAGGTGGAGAGATGGGCTCAACACCGACTCTTCCATCCTCCCCTCCCCCTCCCCCCACTCACTGGCCTTCCAGGCAATCCGTGACTCCAGTGTTGAGAATACTGGTTAGGCCAGTGGGGAGCTGGGACTCTCTAGACCCAGAACTCAGCTGTACATCCCTCCCTGGCAGGACCTCGTTTCCAAAATCCCTCTCCCAGCTGATCTGCTTCACCTGGGAGCGATTTGGAGCCTGGTTTGGGGGTCAGGCCCCGAGCCTCAATCACTTCCACCTCCAGCTGGCTGCTCCGGTCCATGATGGCAATGTGTACATCCCCTGCAAGGGAGAAGAGGGACAGTTCAGGCAGAGCCAGACCAAGGGGCAGGCCGGCCAGCCACCATGCAGCATGCCAGTCTGCAGAGGATGTTCCAGCGCTGGAAAGGGCACAAGATGGACAAAACTGTACGCGCCGGAGCTGCTCTCGGGAGACCACGTTAAAGCAGCTGAGAAATGCTTTGACAGGGCCCTTACGGTGGGATGGGGGCATGACCCTCAAGGGGCCTGTTTGGGGAACAACAAATGTAAGCCTGGTCATGGGCGGTGGAGGGGTGTTCTGCTTCACCGAGCAGAATAGCAAGTTTGGGGACAGAGCTTCCTGTGTCAGGAAGACAGAGGGGAGGCTGTGGGCTCAGTAGCTCTTCTTCACCTTCTGCACAGTGGTCATCAGCCACTCCCCTCAATAAACATCAAACAAATATTTAAAGGATATCAGTTTGGAGAGACGCTGAGATACAAGCCTGCCCAGGACATGAGGCACGTCCTGGAAATGAGGGCCTGCTCGTACCCTTGATAAAGGATGGGGGGAAGGCAGCAGATGTCCCGGGAGCACAGAGTGAGAACTCCTCTCTGTGCCCCACAAAATGGATTATCCAGCTGGGGCAAGTTCTGTGTGTGGAGTCATATCAGTCGTCTGACTTCTAGAACTCTTTGGCTTTGTTTGACACAGGTTAGCAGAATTTGCAATTCTGCACTAGTCACTTGGGACGTCCTTCAAAGGGGTGCAGAATCATAAGCCTGATGCAGAAAAACTGAAATGGGCCAGACTTTGGGTTTAGCCACCCGTTTTAGATTCTCTGAGCCGTCATGCAACAGCAACTGTTTGTATTTGCACACTTTGGAAGATGGGGATTTATGACTTTCAGGAGACATCCTGGAATTCATCCCTCTCCCTCTAGCTATTCCTGACCTCCCCATGGGGAATAGGGAGGGGGAGGTCTCAGGAATTAATCTCCACGTCTCACTGTAACATCTCTAACAAGGTGAGCCAAGGCAAACCTGTCCTTCCCAGTTTAGGACACCAGGGGGCACCACACACAAGTGTTCTAGGCTGTGATGGCCGTATAAGCCTTGTGGAAGCGGCTGGTTCCTCCCACTGCCTCCCAGCCCTTGGCCCAAAGCAGACTATCCAAGCCCTTGAAAGCCTGAAAACGGACTTCCCTGCTAGCGCAGTGGTTAAGAATCCGCCCCCCAGTGCGGGGGACACAGGTTCGAGCCCTGGTCCGGGAAGATCCCACATGCCGTAGAGCAACTAAGCCCGTGCGCCACAACTATGGAGCCTGCGCTCTAGAGCCCATGAGACGCAACTACTGAGCCTGCGTGCCACAACTACTGAAGCCCGTGTGCCTAGAGCCTGTGCTCTGCAACAAGAGAAGCCACCACAACAAGGAGCCTGTGCACCACAATGAAGAAAGCCCCTTCACAGCAACGAAGACCCAGCCAAAAATAAATAAATAAATTAAAAAAAAAAAAGTCTGAAAGCAAGGGCTGGGGATTAGCCAAATCCCACCCAAGAGCCCAGTGGGAGCTGACATTCACCCTCTGAGGGTCCCCGTGGACCCCTCTTCCAGCAGACAAAGGCTCCTGTGTGAGCAGTTTAGAGGAAGACAGGGCAGTACAGTGGGAGGAGTCCTGGCTTGGAATGGAATGCTAGCTCCACTGCACTCAACTTCCTCATTTGCTGTGAGGTCAAAGGTTAGACACTGTCTATGTGAGGGCTGAGGTCAGACACTGCTCAGGTCAGACTGATGGGAAAGGAAGGGTGGAGGTGAGGAGGCATCTCTGGGGAAGCTAGCCTGGGAGTTGCTGCTTGAAGCCAACACAGCCAGGATCTAAGGGAGAGAGAGAGGGAGGGAGCCAGAACTGCAGCTAAAAGGACCAAGAATAGACTGTAGGGAGTACTTCCTAGCTGCAGAGAAGAAGGATGAGAAAATTACTAAAAGTCTTCTAGGTGCCAGGCACTGTTAGAAGTAACAAGTCAAATCAGACACGGTTCCTAAGGCGTAAATGAAATATTTCATGCAAAGCATCAAATAGGGACTCAATACATTGTCTTTAGATCGCAGAACTATGGCAGGCATTATTATTCCCATCTTACAGATGAGGAAACTGAGGCTCAAAGAAGGGATGTGACTTGGCCAAGGTCCCACAGATAATCAGTGATGGAGCAGACTCCATGGATGTCAATGCCATGATGATTTTTGTTCACCATTTTATGCCTGGCACTTAGCACAGCTGGGCACACAGTAGGCGGTGAGAGAGTGGGTGAGTGTGTGGTGATGCGAGGGAGGGAATGTGCTGGAAAAGCTGCTGCAGGGCGGCTGGCGGAGAAAGGCTGGAACCCTCTCCTCTCTGCTGCGGGAGGGACTGAGGAGTGTGCATACTGACTCCTCCTCACTGGCACAAAAGCCTGAGCGAGGACCCCTTTCTGCTGCTTGCATCGCATCACGCAGGGCCCCCGCTGAGCTCACCCTTCCTGCTGCGTGGCTGCCGTTGCCCCACTCACCCTGCCCTTGAGAAGACTCACCCATTGGTGGCGTTGCCAGCGTCTGTCGCCCAACAATCTGGGCTGGTCCCAGGCCATCCAGGAAATCGCTGAACTGGCTTTCACCTCCAAGCCGGGTGGTGGGGAATATGAACCTGGAGAAGGAGGCATGAGATGCTTGAGGGCATCTGGATGGCGGGACGCAGTGGTTCTGCCCCTGGGGCACTGGGCACTCCCTCTGTGCCTCAACCTCCCCTCTACAACGTGCGAGTGTACTACTATGGCTGGGGTCAAACAGAACTGTTCATCTCTGCACATTAAAGAAAAATACTCCGATGCCACTTGAGAAAAGAGACTAATAAACATACATAATCATGGTATTTAATCCTCAAGCGCCAGAATTTCTAAGGCGACCCTGAAAAGGCAGGGCTTGCTGGACACGTGCGTCCTCACCAGGGGGTGTTAATGCCAAGAACCAGAGACAAAGGCCAGAAATTTCAACGCCTGGAACAAGTTCTAAGAGCTGAGTTTTAGTTGACTATAAGTTTGAAATCCAAGTCAACAATGTGAGGTGGTATCCCAAACAGCAACTGAGACCAAAATAACACAATTACAGGTTTGAAATTAATGACAAGCGATGGTGGGTGGCCCATGGCTGTGGGGAGCCTGGATATAGTAACAGAAAAAACTGACAGTGATTGAAATTTGGCCAGATGCCAACAGCACACTAAATGCTCCACTGTATCATTTAACCCTTACCACCACTGTGGGTGGCAGGAGCTATTATCCAGTTTTACAGATGAGACAACAGAGGCTCCAAATGGTAAGAGGCTTGCCTTGCCTACAAAACAGAGATGAGGGGGCTTCCCTGGTGGTGCAGTGTTTGAGAGTCCGCCTGCCGATGCAGGGGACACGGGTTCGTGCCCCGGTCCGGGAAGATCCCACATGCCGCGGAGCGGCTGGGCCCGTGAGCCATGGCCGCTGAACCTGCGCATCCGGAGCCTGTGCTCCGCAACGGGAGAGGCCACAACAGTGAGAGGCCCACGTACCGCCAAAAAAAAAAAAAAAACAAAAACAGAGATAAAACCCAACTCATACAGGGTGATGGTGAGGATTCGGGCAGATGGCGCAGGAGCAGCTCCAGACAAACAGGAAACAATCAGCGGTAGTTACTGCGGCTGTTGGTGTGATCATCACGGGAAATGTGCTACTTTTGCATGTCCTCAAGCCTATGTTCTGGGGAGGCCAGCAGAGAAAGGACAGGTGAGGGAGGGCTGGCCCAGAACTGCCCAGAGGCTACAATGGACCAAAGAAAGTTCTAAGATCTCCTAGAATAGCCCAGGCTCCTGCCTAGAGAGAGAAAATGTTGTCCCAGAACGAATCCCCTGTTGGACCATTTGGCCTGAGTCCCTCTTGGCCAGAGACAGGCAGGAAGGGGAGACAGGCTACATACACTTATTGGAAAGGACATGTGTCTCTCCTCTACCAGCCTCAACCTTCACACCCCAGGAAGGGGCTTCAAGGCCCATCCATTTTTATTGGCCACAGTCTGCAATAGCCTAATATCACATTTTTAGGATAATGGGATCTGAAAAGGTTAAATGAATAGCCAAGATATGGAAGCCAACTAAGTGTCTATCAACAGATGAATCAATAAAGAAGATGTGATACATATATATATATCATATATATATAGATGTGACATTATATATATATATATATATGAATGAATATGATGGAATATTACTCAACCATAAAAAAGAATGAAATAATGCAGCACAATATGGATGGACCTGGAGATTATCATACTAAGTGAAGTAAGTCAGACAGAGAAAGACAAATATGATATCATATTACTTATATGTGGAATCTAAAAAATAGTACAAATAAACTTATTTACAAAACAGAAACAGACTCACAGACACAGAAAACAAACTTATGGTTACCAAAGGAGAGGAAAGGAGGGATAAATTGGGAATATGGGATTAATAGATACATATTACTATATTAAAAAATAAACAACAAGGACCTACTGTATAGCACAGGGAACTACATTCAATATCCTGTAATAAACTCTAACAGAAAAGAATCAAAAGAATATATATATACACACATATATACGTATAACCGAATCACTTTCCTGTACACCTGAAACTAACATAATATTGTAAATCAGCTATACTTCCATTAAAAAAAGAGAGAGAGAAAGGATAACAACTATAACAAAAAGAAACATAGACTCTTGAGGTCACAGAATTTCAGGAGCTTAGTAGAGAGAGCGTGGAGATTGTGAAAAAAGGTTTTAGGGTCAAATGTCCTTAATTCAAATCCTAACTCCACCACCACTTAATAGCTGTGACCTTGGAAAGGTACCATACCCTCTTCCTGTGCCTCAGTTTCTCCACTTGTAAAATGGAAATAATGGTAGTACCAACATCCCTCAGGGTTGTTGTATTAAATGAGACACTGGTTTTGGCCTGATAGTGGCTGGTAGACCCCAGGGTAAGAGGCACTGATCTGAAGTGCCATTCTGCATACGGTAAATCCTAGCAGCTACTCACATTCATAGGAGCAGGCTCAGTAGCAAGACGCGTGATCATAGAATTTAAATAATAGAGCCACAGAATCCTGAGATCACTGGGCCTTGATGAAGCTGATTCAGAAAATCTTAATCATATAACCATCATTTCATAGATTTAGAAGAGATCCAAGGGGATATCTAACCCAGAGACTTTCCAGTTTTCGGCTGCAACACATATGCATATGTAAGAAATACACTTAACGTCATAGACCTACGTGCATCTATCTATCTATCTATCTGTTGAAAAGTTCACAAGGTAATTTTTCCTTCCTCCATGGGATACATTTGAATTTCCTATTTCCTTTTCTAATGCTGGTTTTGACCCACTCAACAGATTTTACTTCCTGCCTGTAAGTCATCATCCAGTTTGAAAAAGTGATCTAGTCCAAACTCCTGCCCTAAGCTCCAAGCAAGTCCACCTGTGAGAACTCCATTCAGCTGAGCTGTAACAACTGTTTCAGATTTAAAAGATTTTAGGATCCCATTTTCTTTTCCAACCCTTTCCTCTGGAGCAGGATGGTATGGAGGTCTTGGGAGGTGGGAGGCATGAAACATACCGATGGGATGAACTGCTCCTGGGCCACTGGGGTATTCTGATGGGAGACAGAGGCCCACAGCAATAGGAAGACTGGGGTCCAGACAGCGGGTGTCCAGGGGAGGGGGACAGAGGGAGGCGGGGATACAGAGGAACTCAGATAACTGGGCTGGAAACCCAAGCAGATTTTCCAGCCCTGTGCCTGTGACCAGAGGACCCCGGTGGAGGGTGGGTACACGGTGGGGGTGGGCTGAACGCACGTGCCATCGGAGCTATTGCTGTTGGTGCTCCCGTCCGTGGACTCCCGGCTGCCCTGGCGAGGGACCCGACTCCGCATCTCCACGGCAACACCCGTCTCCGTGCTCCGCCGGATGTTGCTGCGCAGTTTCTTGGTGGCCCCTTCTGTGACACCCCCAGAAGCACAGAGAAGGAACAGGTCAGATCACTGAGGAGGTTTCTCCGAGATCACTGCTAAAGTCATCCTCTTGGGAGGGGGCAGGATAGGCAGGGCCCTGACTGGAGGCAGGGCCCTGACTGGAGGCAGGGCCACTGCTGCGATGACCTCTAGAGCCGGTCTGCAGCCTGACCCCTGGCCCTGCTCAGGGCAGTGACGCAGACAAAGCAGACTAGAAGGATGGCTGGAGGCAGAGTGGAGATGGTGGGGCTACGGGTGGGGAGTCAGCAGGCAGCGCTCAGCCCTGCAGCCCTCCACCCTCGGTCTCCTTCCTGACAGGCTCCCCTGACCCACACCTTGCCACACAATTTCAGCCCTTGCCCCTCAATTTCAGCCCTTGCCCCAAAGGGTTAAGTTTCTTCTTCTGGAAAGTTTGCCCTCTCTGGAATTTCCAGATTTGCTTTTCCTCTTCCAGGTACTCTCCTGAAGCCTGTCACTCCCAGACATCACAACCCACCTCTGTGATACCCTCACAGGCCCTATAAAAGACAAACAAACCCATGTGAATCCTGACCCTGGCAAACTAACACCCATTCTCAAGGTGGGTCTGAACGTGGAGGGGGATGTGTGTGGAGAGGTGGAGAAGCCACTAGAAAAATAAGACTGAGAAAGAAACTCCTAGGCTGACCTGAACTGACTTTGGCTCTGAGGGAGAGGTCTGCAGAAGAACCTCAGAAGCTGTGTGGTGACAGCTCACCCCCAGTGTCTCTGTAGCTCCTGTTCGGGGGGCCCTCTACCCCTAGGTCCCCTCTTCAGCCTTGCATGGAACATAGGGCACTTTGCCTCTCCTAGCAGCGGCACCATCCTGCCTGGGTTTCCATGGCAACCTCCTCAGCATTGCAGTGTGGTCCCTTTAGACACTCTCTCTGCCTGGCGGGGGGGCGGACAGAAGACAGGTTGTGGGTTTTCAGGGACTTCCCCTCCTGAAGCTTGGCTGCCTGAGGAGCCTGACGGGGAGGGAAGTGACGCTCAGATAGGGACTATACCAAAGGAGCCTTTTGCTGTCACTGGTTAGAGGCCCAGGCAAATTAAGAGTGGAGTTGCTTACAGGGATGGGGAGAGGCCAGGGTGAGGCAGGCAGCACAGCCCCTGAAAGCAGCGGGGAAGGGGGAGCTGGTTACCTTGGAAATTCGCTCTCCCACTAACACCCAACAGTGGGTCGGGAGGGGATGTTTGAGACCCCAGCCTGGGAGAAGGGGGCCTTTATTCCTCCTGCTTTGCCCTACTTATCTTTCAGGAAGCCCCATCGGGAGAGGAAAGGCTGAGAGGTCGGGATGGGGGGACTAGGAGTGGGGTGCTGTAAGGAGGAATGTCTCCTCTGGAACCACCCCAGCTTCTGGGATATTGGAACAGCTACTAACCAGCAATCAGTGAGACCATCAACGTGTCTGTCTCTCTTACACACACCGCCCCCCCCACACACAGAGTCTTATTAGCTCACGCATATTTCTTTCGCACAGGCGTAAGCAGACACACGAGTGCCAACAATCACATATGTTCATACAATGATCTCACGTACAAGGTCGTATGCATGTTCATGTAACAGTCACACAGCCACAAATGGTCTTACCGAGTCTTAGTCATACGTACACATGACACAGCCTGCCACACACATGTGACCTCCACACCATAATAACACCAGGAGCTGAACCCATCCGCTCAATCACACACACAGATGCAAACCCACAAATGGTGTGTGACCCACCACACACAGAGGGCTGGGCAATAATTGTGGGTGGGGTGGACTTGCCCTGTCCCTTGCTCCTAACTGCCACATCCTCTCTAATCCGATTAGAAGACAGAAGGGCCTGTGGGGGCCACACTTCACCCTCCTTCTCCTCAAACCCCCCCAACATACACCCTGAGCTGAAGTCAGAGCCTCACCACCTCGTGACCCCAATCCCCCATCTTCTAGAGCTTAGGAAAGCTCTGACCCATCTGGGAGAGAATTTACCTTCTTTGATCTGCCCAACCTACTGTGAGCCCCTGGGTAGGGAAGTTACAGAATCCTGAAGTGCCATCTCCCAGATGGGGAACCTAGAGTCCAAGCGCCCATAGAGCTGGGGCTACACCCTAGGCCCACTGACTCCCAGTTCACTGATATGCTACTCTTCACTCCCCTCCACCAACTCCACATTGTTTTGAGATGTGATTCAGCAGAGATTAAGTTCCATGTCTCTGGGTGAGGAGGAAGGTCTTGCAAACTCAGAGAAAATTCCTCTACTGGTTTCATACCTGTCCAGTCTGTGAACTCTGTCGATCTGGGGAGTAACTTCATGTAGCCTCTCTCCCTAGAGAACTGGACCAAGTTGCTTGCAATAATTCTGTGGTCCTTGGAGACCAAAAGACTCCAGGGACCATCCCATCTGTCCCACCATGAACAAGGGAGAGGAAAACACAGCCTCCAGCAGCACTCCCCATGGGATCTCCTGCAATGATCCTGAGCCCTCGCCCCACCCTGGTCCGGGGCCCAGAGACTAGGAGGGGAGAGCCACTGTCCTTGGTACTGAAAAGAGAAGCTCCATTTGGGCAAAGGCAAGGACAGCCCAGGATGGCCCTGTGTAGACCCAGCCTAAGGCCAGGCCAGAACCCACCTGTGTCCTGGGAGCCCAAAGATCTGACCCCACCTTCCTCTCTGCTCCCACAACTTAAAGAATGTTAAATCTAGAAGGAAGCTCCATTTTACAGAAGAGGAAACTGAGGCCCAGTGGGAAAGTGACTCTGCCAAGGTCCCATGAGGAGTTAGAGCCAGGACTAGTCCTCTAAAGTTTCAGGGTGAGTTTTTGGAAGGCCATTCTAGGGCAACGTAAGGAATAAAATGGAAGGGGCAGGCAGAAGGCAGGGGAACTAGAGGGGAGGCTGGCGCAATAGAACAGGCTTTGCAACAAAGAGCACAGGATGGGTGAGGCTCAAGCCAATGAGCAGTATGGAGGACCTGGGAAGGGCAGACTCATAGCCCAGGAGACTGGGTCCTGGAGAGGAGTTCCTCCCCACTGCACACAGCCCCGCCCTGCAGGGAACTGAGCCATCCTGCCGGGGGCAGCAGGGTCACCCTGCTAGGATCTTATCCCAGAACAGAGTTTCCGGGGCCAATGCCCTCAGTGATCGGCCCCATACCTCCCTCTGAGGCCAGACCCAGGATGGCGCTTTAAGCTGGGACACTGGCAACCTCAAGGCCTGGGAGAACAAAATGGGGACAAGTAAATATGAAGAGGAGAGGAGTATTCTACAAGCAAGGGGCAGAGCTGTGGAGGCCAGAGAAGTCACTTTTATTTTTTAGTCATTTTTTTTTTGGCCCTACTGTGTGACCATGGGTAATAATAACACCAACAATTTACCAAGTGTCTAGTACGTGCCAGGCAAGAGGCTGGGTACCTTTACACATCCTATCTCATTCAATCCCCTGGACAACGCAGCAAGGCGTGTATTATTGTCCTGATTCTACAAATGAGGAAGCGGTCTCAGAGAGGGGAAGTAACTTGCCCAAGTCGCCCAGCTAGTAAATGACAGGGTGCATCTCTGAAGGCCAATTTGAAGTCCTTCTCCAAAAAAGTACCTTCTAGTCTCCAGGCTCAGATGCCTCATCAATAAAATGAGTACTCAGACCAGAAGATCTCCAGATCCCCAGGGCCCCTTCCTGCTCTGACATTTGGCAACTGGATGATTCAGAGAGACCTTTGGTTAGAAGGGCAGTGGGCAATTCCCCTGGCTCCCCAGGCATTCAGCCATGCCCTTGCATACCGCAGAGACAAGTGATCTGGAAGCCCCATCATCGTTCATTTCCCCTCAAGGCTGGAGGTCATCCTGGTGTCTGCTCCAATCCCTGCCTGCTGACTGTGGAGCCTAGGTAGGTGGACAGTCCCAGGCAGATCACTGATATTCTCACAGTGACTCAGGCACCTGTCCTGGCCTTGGAAGACCGTCCCTCCAAGTCATTTGGGCATGAAGAGACCTTTGGGTCTGAAGCTGAAACAGCCGATTCAGCCAGAGATCAGCAGGGCTTGGATTCCTGAGGCCAGACTCCTGGGGGCCCTCCTAATCTTAGTCCCCCAACCTTAACGCCACCCCATTGGTCCTGTCCCAGCCCAACTCCTGGATTCCTAGATCCCCATCTTCCGGACTCCCTAGTGTCAAGCATATTCACAGGGGCCATGCTCATCCTGGGGCACTCATCATCTCAAGCCCCCTCCCCGTCCAGCATTTCTCTGAGCCAGAAACCATATCGCAGCTTGATTGCTGGAAAAGACCATCCCACATGCTCCTGTGGAGGGCTTTGTAAAAGTCTACTTTAAGGCCTGGAGAAGTCCCCCAGCCCCAGTCCCAGCTGGGAGTCTTGATGGGCATTCTCCCCGGATCCTCCAGTGCCCCACACCTCACCACCCCCATCCAGCTGCCTATTTGAAGGTTTCTTAGGGAAGTTGTCACTCTGAGCAGAATAAGCAGGAAGAGGTTTTAAAACAAAACCAGCTGGTGTCTGGGCTGATGCCACAAAGTGAGGAGGTCTTGGTGGGGGGAGCTGGCTCCCCTGTGACGTGAGCTCCAGGTGTGACTGTGTGTGACAAGGTGGGTTACCCGGCAGGCAGAGCGTAAGTAGGATGCTATAACCAGGTGTCTGAGAAAATCTGCTGTATTTATCAGGAGGTAGCTGTGAAGGTAGTGTGTGAATGTGGCTTTGTCAGGTATACGCATACACACATGTGACGTGTTTCTATGACCACAGGCCACTGAGTGTGCACGTGCGTAAGGGTAGGTTTCCTGAGCAGTCGAGCATGCTATTCATGTGATTATGCAAGGCATGTGTCTTTGTATGTGTGTGTCTCTCTCGTGGCTTTGTAACATGTCTGCAGCTACTTGTACTTAGGAAACTCGAAGATTATAGGTGAGACTGAATCTCGTGGATGTTTCCGTGACGCTGCGGTGTCACTCAGCACAGTGCCAGGAACATGATGGCTGCTTAATGAATAACTGCTGATAAGTGTGTAAGTCTGTGCAGAGGCAGCAGAGTACCAAGGTTAGGAGCACGAACTCGGGAGCCCAATGCTGGGGTTTGAATCCAGACTCTACCACCTACTAGCTGTACAGTTTGGGGCATCTTACTTCCCTTCTCTGTGCTCCAGTACCTTCCACATAGAGTTACAGAAGGAGTCAGTGAGTAGGACACGTACTAGACCCAGAACAGCACCTGGTACATGGTAAGTGTGACATAAGGATTTGTGGGGGTAGGAGTGCCCACCCGTGAGAACTGCCCCTGGGCGCCCGGTCACTGTGAGGGGCCCACACCCCTCACCAGCCTGGGGGAGCTGGAGTGTGCCCCTGCTCCACTGGGTCAGGCCCACGATGGCCACCATCTTGGCCCCGAGGCTGCTGCGCCGCTTCTTGGCCGTGGTGGTCCCGGTCCCGTCCCCAGCCTGCTGGGGTCCGCAGATTTCGCCGCTGATGCTGGAGCTCCGCACCACGTTCCTGGAGGCCGCAGCTGAGGCTGGAACTGGCTCCCCGTTAAACATGATCCACGGGGCGGCAGGGCCTCAGGCAACCCTGTGGGGCAGCGGGAGAGACAAAGGGATCCCACGTCAGACCCTGGGCCCCTCTACCGCCGCCCCACCCCTTCCTAGCTGTGTGACCTCGGGCAAGGCGCTCAGCCTCTCTGAGGTTGTGGGGATTAAATGAACAAGTCAATGTAAAGGGTGTGCCCAGAATCTGGCTCGATGAACGGGACTATTCTCATTAGCATGTGGCTGCCCTGACAAGTGACCTCGTTTGGCGGTGAAGGCGGAGGCTGTGCAGTTATGTGACCCACTCTTGAATTCCAAAGGCCTCTACCCACTAGCTGTGTGACCTCACGACCGAACATCTTGGGGTTTCAGTGAACACCTCAGCAAAATGAGAAATGAAAGCACTTACCTCGTAGGACTGTTGTAAGGATTAAATTAGCGCAGGTCAAAGTGCCTGGAACGGTATCAGGCACGGAGTAAATATTCAGTAAGCATGACTGTTGTTTTCACAGCCAAAAATGAGAACAGGCAGAACAAAACTGGCTCCAGCCTGGGCAGACTGTGGAAGGGGTCCTCCTGCTTGAAGCGGGTGGGACAGAAAAGTGTAAAGAAGCAGGGAAAATCACCCTTACTGGGAGGCAGCCACTACAGGCATCTTAGCCGATTTCCTCCCAGTCTCTTTTTCACACATTTCAAAAAATAACTGAACTCATACTGCCAATACAATTTTATATCCTGCTCTTTTTCATTTAATGTTATATCAGGAGACTCTCCAATGTTATTAACGCTTTGTAGAAATGTTTAAATGCCACCAGTACGTTCCACTGTGTGGAGGCACTATGACTGACTTAAATATTTCAGTACAGCTACTGCTTAGATCAAGTCCAACTTTCTCCTCCCTCTCTCTCTCTCTCTCTCTGTCTCTCCCTTTCTCTCCTGTCTTTTAAACAACACTGCAATAAAGATCTTTGTACACTGATTTTTTTTTTTTTGCGGTACGCGGGCCTCTCACTGCTGTGGTCTCTCCCGTTGCGGAGCACAGGCTCCGGACGCACAGGCTCAGTGGCCATGGCTCACGGGCCCAGCCGCTCCGCGGCATGTGGGATCTTCCCGGACCGGGGCACGAACCCGCGTCCCCTGCATCGGCAGGCGGACCCTCAACCACTGCGCCACCAGGGAAGCCCTGTCCACTGATTTTTATCTGCTTATTTCCTTAGGATCAACTCCTGGAAATGAGGTGACTGGGCTAGCGAGTGTGAACGCCACTGGTAGCTTTTCACTTCCTGCTTCCTGACGGAGCTCTGGTTTTGTCCACCTCATCCCTTGTTTTAGAGGCAGATCTTGATTTGTTTAAAACAATCAGTGAGTGGCATTCACCTTGGTAACTCTTACTGGTCCAAGGGTGGGCATGTGACTAAGTTGGCCCAATCTGACTTAAGGGCATTGGATTCCAGGCACAGGGCACAGAATTCCAAGGGCATTGGATTCCAGGCTTAGAGGTGGGTGCTTCTCCCTCTGTCTGTCTGTCTTTTCTCTTCCTCCCTTAAGACCTCTCTCCCGAGAGAGAGCCCACCCTAGGATGAAGCCAGTGCTGCTGAGGGTGGCACGGCACAGAGACAGAAAGGACCTCAGGCCAACCTGGAGCCTGCCTTCTCTGGCCTTCCTGCTACGTGAGACAATGTGTTTTCCATTGCCTAAGCCAGTTTGACTCAGGGTTCTCTGTTACATCCAAAAGCATCTTACCTAATACTGAGAGCATAAACATTTTTCTGATTCTTGGAATATATTGCCAAATTCCTTTCCAAAGCAGACAAATTTTCTCTCTAATGCTGCATTCAACAAATACCTAAAGGGAATATAGCCAATATTTTATAGTAACTATAAATGGATATTATCTTAAAAAATTGTGAATTACTGTACTGTACACCTATATAATATTGTACATCAAGTATACTTCAATTAAAAAAGCTATTCCAAAAATAAAATGTCAGTTATTCCTAAATTAATCTATAGATTCAGCATAATCCCAGTCAATATTTTAACTGGCCTTCTTGTAGAAACTGGCAAGTGGATGTCCTAAAATAATCAAGGCAATTTAAAAATTTTTATCTATTCATTTTTAAAAATTGAAGTATAATTGACCTACAACACTATGTTAGATCCAGGTACACAAGATAGTGATTTGATAGTTCTATACATTACAAAATGATCACCACAAGTGATCCCAAGTTTTAAGTATTATATTTATGCTAAAGGTCATCATTTTACTTAATAATATACTTTAGAAAGATATTTTGGGGGGAATTTACTGGTGGTCCAGGACTCCGCGCTTCCACTGCAGGGGGCACGGGTTTGATCCCTGGTTGGGGAACTAAGATCCTGCAAGCTGCATGGTGCGGCCAAAAAAAAAAAGAAAAATATTTTTTCTCTGAGTATAAAATTGAGGAAAAAAATGTTAAAAAAAATTTAAACCCCTAAGATTCCAAGGCCTCTGCTGAGTGCCACTGATACAGTAGTGAGCCAGGCCAACTTCGTCCTGCCCTCCCAGAGCCTCCAGTCCAGGAGAGACAGACAGTGAATAACTAGTTATGCAATTAAATATTTAATGGCGGTTCCGATGAGTGCTAGGAAAGAGGACAGAGGGCGCTGGAAGTCACTCCGGGGAGCAGGGCAGCAGGCGCCCGTGGCTCTGTTTAGTGCAGAGGTGGGATCTCCCGCTGTCGCCCACTACAACTTGGCTGAAAGTCCTAGGCTCGGACAGAGTACAGGAGAGACAGCTGCAGGCAGGCTCCGCCCCCAGCCCTTCCCAGCTCTGCTGTAGCCCCCAGTGCTTTCCCCAGGGCAGCTCCCATCCCAGGGCTCAGGGCCCCATCACCCTGAGGAATCCGACTTTTCAAAAGGACATAGAAAGGAGAGGGGAGATGGAGGTGGGAAGGGAAGGCACCACTCCAGCTGAAGAGGAAGACAGTCCCCAGACAGCCAAGAATGGCCACCTGGGCTCCTGATCAGCACGGCTCCCGCCGGCCTGGTGAATGAGGGCTGACGGTAGGGATGAGTTGAAGCCATGTTTTGACTTCTTTGTGGCTGTCTAGACTGTTCTCGCTGGCCCTGTGATGTACGCAGAGTCTCGGATTGTATTTCTCCATCCATCCCCCATCAACCTTGCAGCTAATGGAAAGTCCCCCTGGACTTGGGCCTATGATGATCTCTTTAGTTTCCAATTCTAGTGCCAGTTTGTGTGTTTTTTTGGGTATGCGCATGGTCTTTTGGTGGACGGTGGGAGAGGGCTTATCTGATACTTTGAACCAGCTAGAGCAAAAGCCTAATTTACTCCTCAAAGTATTTCTGTTACATGTGTAGTTATCTCCACGTCACAGATGAGAAAACCCAGTCTCAGAGAAGTTAAGGCCTTGCCCATCCAACTCAGCTAAGAAGTGGCCAGGCCCGGACTCCTGTTTCCGGGTCTCCTGTTTCCACAAAGAGACAGACACGCTCAGCAGCCCCTACTCCTTCACCCCAGAGCTCACCCAAAGAGGGGGGCCCAGCCCTCCTGTTCAGGCTTTGCCCCGGGTCTCCAGGTTCTTTGAGAAAATTGTAAGCAAAGTATCTGTGATGAGAAAATCCACTCTGGCCCCAGGTTCCCACGGCTGGCGTGAGCATCTGAGGGGCAGCAGAGATGCCACTCAGACCACAGCTGGAGAAGCAACTGCTTCCCTTGTGTTGCCGACAGGAAGCTCAAGAACACTGCTCCCAGGGGAAGAGAAGGAAAGAGGGTAAGGGACAAAATTCTTGACCTTGCCAAGCCAGGGGCTCATGTTTCCTCATGAATAATGAATGGAACCGGACAAGCAGATGGTTTGACGTCCAGGACTCTGCACCATCCGCAGCCACATTCTCATCTTTAACCACCCGGGGATCACCCAGGGGGCCTGGAGAGCTGACGAATGTTTAGGAGGGTCCAGCAGGCAGGGGCTACCCCCAAGAGGACAGGAGGAGCTGAGACTGACCCAAAGCACTGGACCCAGGACCTTAGGGCCTGCCCCCCGGTCCCAAGTCCAGGGTAGGGCAGTCTGGGAGAGTTCAGAATCAGGAGGTGGGATTAGAATGTATACTGTATAGATTAGATTCTTTGCGTGACCTTCTCTGGGCCTGGGTTCCTCATCTGTGTGTAAACTGAAGGGGTCAGATGACGTGCTCTCTAGAGTCCTTTTGACACGCATGGCAGCAGCAGGCTCAGAATTAGGGCTCTGGTTGATTCTCTGGCAGCCAGCCTGGCTCATGACGGGCAAGACAGAGAGCCAGTCAGAGCCAACCACCTGGCCCCTGTGAGGAAGGCAGTCGTACTCACAGCAGCGCCCCCAGCCATCAGACCACAGGGATGGGAAAGGGGCAGCAGGTGGATATGGTGGCAGAGTGGTGAGGGGCCAGCAGGACACAGAACACAGCACTTCACATCCTGGTCGTTCTAAAAGATTGCTGAATGAATTTCTACAAAAGTCACTTCAACAATTCCCTGCCTCTGAGCAGGACTGTCCCTTTCCCAATCCAGGTCATGGCTCCTGATGGAAGGAAACCCTCCCATGATCTTGCTGGGTCACAGAAACCTTACTCTGAAGTTCTCCCTGCTGACTCCCATCTATTGCTATAGCAGCATCTATGGCCACAGCTTGGACGTCCCCTCCAGGGATCCCTTCCTACTGCCCCCCACTCCTGCCAAGCTCCATGCCAGCGGATACCCTCCAAGTTCCCCAAGGAAGGAGCCTAGCGTTTTCTTTCTGGCCTTCAACGTTTGACCTCTACCCTGGGGTCTCAGTACCCGAAAAGCTCCCAAAACCTCTCCTGACTCCTGACAATGGCAGGACTCCAGGCTCTGCCTGGCCACCCTGGGCCCCTTGGTCCTTTTGACTGTGTGTCTAACCAAGTTAATAAACCTTTTTTGAGCATCAGTAAGGCTATCCAAAAGCCCAAGATGAAACTAGCTACCCACCCTTTCAACAGAAAAGACCAAGGAATCTGTCACAGAGTGATGGACTGTTAGGCTGTAAGGGATGGCAAATTCCTAAGGCTCTTACCACCCCCGCCTATCCTCTGCACACAGCAGACATCACTAATCCTTCTCTCTTTCTCATCAGGGCCAGATTTAACCTTAGAATCCCTCTTAACACAGTGCTGCATCACCAACTGATGAGAACCAGCTCATAAGGTCAAACTGCCTTGCCTCCCTATTCCAACCTGCGCCTTTCATTTTGCAGAGGAGGAAATCAAGGCTCAGAATGGGAAAGAGTAATGGAAAAACTGATGAATTCATAAAAGTGCTAACAAAAGATCAAGATGAAAAAAAATTAATTACATGGGACTGAGTGAACTGATGAGGATGATTATAATTTTTGTGACTTTCTGTTTGAATAAAAAAAAAAATCCCACAAGGACTCAGAGGCAAAAAATATACAAATCAATTTTCACTGCAAAGTAAAGGAGCTGTTACAGTGGAGGATTACTGGACTGAATGTCAATATTACGACATAGCATGAGTGTGTTTCGTGTTTGGTAATTGCAATCATTGTTGCTTTTGTTGTGGTCATGCATTTACAATGCTTGGTGTCAGTTTATTTATCTCTTGTAAAAATAAAATAGAGTGTGTGTGTGTGAAAAAAAAACCAGAAAGCTAATCATGGGGAAAAAAAGATCATTGTGATGATATGACATTATAATTTTAACATCTTAAAAAAAAAAAAAAAAGAGAATGGGAAAGAGACACACCCAGGGTCACACAGAAAGCTGTTGACAAAACCAGGGCTACAAACCAAGACTCCTAACTCCCAGGTCCTACATCACCTGTCAGGTGCTTCCTCCCCACCTCTCACCTTGAAGACAACCCAAACTCACCAAACTGATGAATCTGAATGTGGTGTTCCCATCACAGGGGGCTCTGCCCCTCCCAACAGCACACACCTAGGGCATTTACACAAGCCTTCTGTTAACTTCTGAGACACCAGATTTCAAGAAAGGAGGTGAAGACAATCAGGGTAGCTTCCAGGAGGAGGTGATGTGATAAGAGTCTGGAAGGAAAAAGGGGAGCTTAGAGGAAGGGCTAGAGAGGACATGTGTCCTCCAGGGATTCTAGTAGCTTGCGGAGTAAAGAGACGGACTTTGGAGATAGTTGTGTGACCTTCAGCAAATCATTCAAACTCTCTGATGCTGTTTCCTCCTTGTCCAAACTCCTGGGTCCCCCAATCTGCCTTTAGGCACTTTAATGTTAAATTGCTGGTGCTAAGGCCAAGGGACTCATCCAGGTCCAACTGCTAAGGAGCTCAGACCCTATTCTTCCTCTGTCCTCTCCCTGACCGATGGGGTCTGTGTCCCTCCCCAGACACTCTGTGACATGACCATCAGTCAGGAGTGTGTGTATTGGGGGTGTATCAGGGGGCCAACTCCCGGCTCCACCCACAGTGTGTGACCCTGAGCAGGTCATTCAGCTTCTCTGAACCCTCATCTCCTCTTCTATAAAATGAGTCTACTGGCCATCTGGACCCAGCCTGACTCTCCGGGCTGGACTGGGGGTCAGATGGGTTAATGAGGAGCAGGAAAGCACAGTAATTAAAAGCACAGGCTTTGGAGGCAGACAGACTTAGTTCAAAACCTAGACCTGTCACTTACAAGCCATATAACGCAGGGCAATTTCCTTAACAACCCCCCGAGCCTATAGCTCCTCATCTTTCAAGTTGGGATAATAATGCCCACCTTAGGATTCTTAGATGAAATATTACAAAAATAAGGATTGGTACATGCTAAATGCTCAGCTGGGCAATTACATTATTACCATTTATAATGTGCCTTTGTAAATGGTAAAAGACTTCACAGGTGTTGGTGCTTATGAGTCTGGATTGCAACCAGGTGCAACCACTTCCTGGGAAGGCTCGGAGATGAATAGGATCACCTCCCACTCCAGCCCTGGGTGCAGGATAAGTGTGGGATCTGGGTTCCTGCACCTCTCAGTTGAGGTGGGAGCTGACATGTGAAGCTGTGCTTTTCCCTGCCAGCATCTCAGCTCCTGGTCCCTCAGCAGATGCTGCGTCTGGCATTGGAGACCCCTGCCCCAACCCTTATCTAGCACTAGGGCTGCCCACCACGTTGTTCATGCCAATCTGTGCCCATGTCAGAGGCCAGACTTAACCTCAGAATCCCTCTTAACACAGTGCTGCCTCACCAACTAATGAGAACCAGCTCATGAGGTAATACTGATTTTTTTTAACCTGCATCTACAGAAGGTGGGGGCATCCCTTGTTTCTAGCCTTCACTCTCCCCCTCAGGGAGAGACAGGTGGGTGACAGAGCTGGTGCGTGGTGGGGGAGGGTAAGCTGGACCCAGGGAGCACACCCAGCCTGAGTAGGGAGCACTCTTCCAGCTCCTCTCCTGGTTATGTGACTTTTATCTCCTCCAAACCAGGCTCGCACACACACTACGCATAACCGGGAGAGGCACAGGGCACAGAATTTCAAGTGTGTGATTACACACCATGCAGACCCACACAAATGATACACACTTAAAGACACAATCACGTGCGTACACAGACATGCACACACACCCCTAAGATACTCATCCACACAAAAGCACACAGAAGTAGCCACACTGACAGCCACAGGCAGGCAGACAGACACACACACACACACACACACACACCCTCCCCCTGGCCCCCAGCCCCTGCCCAGCTCAGAGGCATGAAGAGCCCCATCCCTTCAGTGGGCAGGAAAGCAGGAAGTGTCTTACTTGGATCTGTGGGGTCCCTTGGCCAGACATGCACACCAGCTCTGAGCAGGCGCTTGTGTGAGCTTGCACACACACACACACACACACACACACACACACACACACACACTCATATATACTCTGGCCCCCAATCTCACCCCTCTGGCCCCCAACCCCACAGGCCGAACAAAGGATGTCATCGTGAAGTCGGTGGCGAGGAGATGAGAAGGCTGGCTGGGAGCAGCTGCGGTCGCCATGGCTACTGAGCTGACCCACTTCTCCTCCACCCAGCCTGGCCCACTCAGCCCAGGCAAGAAGGGACAGGCAGCTTTGGGCAGTGGGGGCCTCTCCCATCACACACAGTAAAGGGGCGGCCCTCTGAGTGTGTGGTAGGGATGGGTTGAGCAGATAGACTGGGTCCCGATACAAAGGCAAGAACCAGACATCTCCTGAGGAGAGCAGGGTGCTCAGGTCTCCCCCAGCCTCAGGGCCTCTGGCCTCAGGGGCCCATAGGGGTCACGCACTTGCCCTGGACACGTTCTCAGACATAGTCCTCACAGCAGGGCAGGGGCTTGGGTGGTTGGGCCCAACCTGTGTCCTCCAGACTCCAAGGACTCGGGACACCCAAGGGTGAGGCAGACCCAGAGCTGGGTGAGCCCCGTCTCCTGTTCAGAACAAGGCTCCTGAGGGCAGGGTTCGTCTTCCCCACTTGGACTGAGGGCTGCTGGGCCATGGCCAGGCCTTCCTTCCTCAGACGGGGCTGCCGTGTGCCTTCTCTCAGCCAGGGGGCTCCTGAGGACATGGCCGCAAGTCTTCCCTCAGAACTGGGTTCACAGAGGAACGCCTCGGCCTTCAGACAGCTCAGTCTTGTGAGGAGATGGCTCACAAGGCAGAATGAATCCCTCCTGTGGGACGGCCTCCCGTAGCTCCCCGTTTCCTTCAGGAGAAAGTAAAAACCCCTCACAAGGCCCACAAGTGAAGTGACCCAGCTCATCTCGCACTCCTGCCCCTCCTCCGTATTCCAGCCACACTTGCATTTTTTTCATTCCCCAAAAGTGCCACTTTGTCTCCTGCTAGCCTGGAAAGCTCTTCTCCAGTCCGTCCCCACCCTCGTGTCCTGCGGACCTGGTCTGTGTCGCACCACCTTTGGGGGCTAATCCCTACTCAGCGCTCAGTCCCAGGCTGGATGGCATGTCCTAGGAGAGTCTTTGCAGACAAGGTTAGTCCCCCTGTCATGCTCCCCCAGACCCTATACCATCCTTGCCTGTTGTGCGTTGAACTGTGCACCGCCCCCCTGCAAAAAAAAGATACGTTGAAGTCCTAACCCTTGGTACCTCAGGATGTGACCTTATTTGGAATACATTAAAATAACAGACATTTCCACCAATGTGTAGTTGTGAAGAGGGAAAAGTTCTGCTCTCTGCTTGATAACTGTCTTTTTATTGATTCACTGATTCCTCCTCCTGTCACTCTAGTGGATTTACAGAGCTTGAGCTCCAGAGCCTTGTGGGGCATAGATTCCAGGTGGAAGCATCCAGGAAGAGTGCACATGCTTCCTGACCATCTCCATCACCCACCCCCTCTCATAACTTGTGGCCAGATGTGGCAGCTGTTGCCTGACAGGGACTGCTAGACTTGGCACTTGAGAATGCCACTAGAAAACACCCTGGGGCTGAAGCCACTCCCGAACAGAAGCAAGATGCTGCCCTCAGTGGAGGCACCAGTCGGTGCTTCTCAGACTTCAATGTGCACACAAATCACCTGGGGATCTTACTCAAGTGCAGATTCTCATTCCATGGGTCACAGGAAGGTGGAGCCTGAGTGTCTGCATTTCAAACAGGCTCCCAGGTGATACCCACACTGCTGGTCTGAGGACCACCCAAAGCACTGAGAGGTAAAGATAAAACACCCTGGCTGTTCTGCAGAAAGAGTGAACACTTCAGGATGGGGAGACCAGAGCAGGCATCACGGAGAAATCCTCTGCAGAGCACCTCGAAAGGTGGGTGGGATTTAGAGAGGTACAGGTGGCAGGAAAGAGGTGGAAACTAGCTGGGAAGGTCCAGAGAAAGAATGGTATGTTCAGAGGCCGGTGAACAGAGCAGTGCAGTTGGAGCAGGATGTATGTGCAGCTGTGGAAGAGAGGGCTGGGAACATAGGCTGGGAACAGCCAAAGAAGGGCTCTGAATGTAGGGCTAAGAAGTTTGGCTTTAATCCTGAAGGGAGTGAAATCTGACATGGTTTAGATGTAACATTTTACAGAGATCAATCCAACACGGTGCAGAATCAGAACAAAGCCCGACAGCAGGAAGAGCAGTCAGGAGGCAGGTAAGAAGGGCTGCCCTGCTTCAGACAGTGCTGGTGGAAAGAGGAAAGGGGTGCAAGAGTCGTGGGAGGGCTTGGGGGATTGCCTGGAGTTAGCGATGGGACAAGGTTAGGGGAAGGGCAGAAACCAGAATCCAACATGATTTACAGGAAGGGTGAGCAGGAGCCATCCCCACAGCATGAGGTCCTGGAGGGAAAAGTTGGCTTGAGGGAAACATGAGTCCCTATTTTAGATATGATGAGATAATTTTGCAACTCCCATATGGAGGTGCTGGACAGGTAAGCAGATTCCCTGGAGTTCAGGAGAGCAGTGTGAGTGGGCAGGATTTGGGTGTGTTCCCAAAAGGGAAAAGTGAGGTGTGGAAAGGAAGGAGAATGCCCGGAGGAGGGTACAGAGTGAGGAAAGGGTGAGAGGTAATACCTACAGTTAGGGCTAGGAGGAAAATGGAATCCACCGAAGGAGGGAGAATCAGCAAGTCAAAGTAGGAGAACTCAGAGAAGATGTTGTGAGTACACAGATGGCCAACCTGGAGGCCCTACGCACCCTGACATCGAGACCAAGGAGAGGCCTGCCCAGCCCAGGACGTAGGAGGGCAAAGGAAGCCCAGGCGTGAACAAAAGCACAGCCTGAATGGAAAGCAGAATTTGGACTGGTAGAGAAGGGAGCTGGACTCCCTGGGGAGGGTCTGGGTTGCAGCAGGATCCCAAGGGGCCTGGGGCTCCCAAGCCCTTATTCCAGCTCAGCCCAAGCACAGGAAAGACAGTATCCCCACTCACAAACACACACACCGCACTTTGCACACCCACTGACTACAGAAACCCCAGGAGCAGAGCAGAGAAGCAGGAGAAGAAGTCTTTGGGGCAAAGCCTCATTGCTGGGGAGCACATAATTTATCATGCAATTAGGACTCTTTCAAAGAGTGAACAGAGACACTACTAACAATCACACCAGAACCACAAGTGTAAGTTAGGACTGTCCCAGGCAAACCCTAGCCCTGAGGGATACTGGATCCCCTCCCCCGCCAAATACTCACTTGGTCCCTGTTTCCCCTTCCTAGAAAGGGTGGTAGAACTGACAGATAGGTGAGAGGGACAGGCTAGCTCATCCTCAGAGGGAGGGGCCCCGCTGAGGGTGTTGGTGGATGGGGAAATCTCACCCCCTCCCAGTCCCGCCCCAGCCTGAGCGCCAACGCCCCCGCCGAGGGGTAAGCGGCAGCACCACGGACAGCGGCCGCCCCCCCCAACCCCACCCCGCTCTCCCTGCTCCCTGCGGGTCTGGCCTTATTTGGCCAGGGCCGCCGCTAGGCGGGATCAATATTTCATGGGGGAAGGGGCTCCGGTTACCAGACCCCGCACTGAGCAGGAAGGCGCCGCCCTCGCCTGCCGCCCACCCTGGGGACACTCCCGGGAAGCCAGCATACCCTCGGCCCCAGCCCAGACAGACACTGCCCTCAACGCACTCTGCCTTCCCAGGCACGCCCCTGGCCCCCGCACCCTCTCTGGAGCACAAAGCCCCAGGTGCACGCCACACACTTGCACACTGCCACTCGGACACACCACAGAGCCAGAGATGCTCTACAAAGACGACGACACAAACAAAACAGGCACACACCACACCCAGCGTGCAAGCCACCAAGACGCACAACACACACACACATACACACACCAGATGCCTCACAGACACACATTACACAGAGACGCATTCACCACAGACCCACATGCACATCACACACAAGACACCCTGCCACACATGCCCAAACTCACACAACGCACAGAGCCTTCCCACAAAGACCCTCAGACATATCACTCAGGGGTCCTTTCACCACGGACACGCACCTACGTACAAACTCTCTTACACACACGCACACACACACACACACACAATATGCCTCCACAGAGACCCTCAGACCTTCACCATGGATACACAAGCACACGGCCCACACTACCCAGGCCCCCCACCCCTCGTGGAGCCAAGGTCTGCCCTCCCGCTGTGGACATGGGAGTGGGGAGGGGCAGGCAGGACTTTCCTCCTGCCCACCTGGCCCTGGTCTTGGGCCCTGTGGATAAATCCTCTGTGTCCTCTGAGGCCCCCTGGGGCTGCTGCCCCATCTCCAGGGGCAGGTAGTGAGCGGCACAAAGAGGTGGGAAAGGGGAGAGCAAGGAGAACAGGACCTCTGAGACCCCAAAGCCTCCTGGCTTTGCTGTCCCTGGGCCCCAAGCCCTGGGGACAGCCTCACCCTCACCCATGGCCCCCATAGCCTCTGCACTCCCTGGGACTCCTGCCCTCTGGGAGGCCCTAAGGCCCATGTTGTGCATGGGTACCTGGAGGACTGTGGAGTCTGCAGCTCCTGCCCCACCCCGCAAAGCCCCCACCCAGGAGTGCCCAAGTCCTGCCTCAGAGGCGAGAGGCATCCTACCCCCATCCAGACACCCCAACTCCAAAAGCCCCCCTCTCAAGCAAGCAGCCCACGTTCTCCTATCTACGGGACAATCACAGCGTGATTCTCTGAAAGCAACCCAAGCCAGGGCACAAGGTGAGGAGAACGGAGTAGGCTGGCACAGCATAAGAGACCCCCAAATTCTCCAGGTAGGTGGAGGGGATCTTAAAGATTATCTAGGTCCACATCCCTGACATCCCAGTTTTGCATTATCCACATAACATTGTGTGTCCCTCGGCGGTTTACGCCAAATCTCCATAGGCCTGTAAGGTCCATCAATTATTTTCTTAAAATTGGCACTTTTAAGTTAAATGCATTTATTTTAAAGAGAAATTTTGTGTTACTACTATAAATGGAAAGCCAATACCAATTTTAATAAATGGAAAATGACAGTAAAATAAGTACAGTGAAAACAAAGCTATATTATTAAAGTTTAGCTACACAGAGCTGCCAGTCACGATCTCTGTGGTTTTCCGGTTTTTTTTTTTTTTTTTTTTTTTTTTTTTTGGCTACACCGCACAGCTTGCGGGATCTTAGTTCCCCGACCAGGGATCAAACCCAGGCCCTGGCATTGAAAACGCCGAGTCCTAACCACTGGACCACCAGGGAATTCCCCAAGATCTCTGTTTAAAAGCAAGGGCAGGGACTTCTCTGGTGGGACAGTGGTTAAGAATCCGCCTGCCAGTGCAGGGGACACAGGTTCGACCCCTGGTCCAGGAAGATCTCACATGCCACGGAGCAACTAAGCCCATACGCCTAGAGCCCATGAGCCACAGCTACTGAGCCCTCGGGCTGCAACTACTGAAGCTCACGTGCCTAGAGCCTGTGCTCCACAACAAGAAGAGCCACTGCAATGAGAAGCCCACGCACCGCAACAGAGAAGCCCCCGCTCGCTGCAACTAGAGAAAGCCCGTGTGCAGCAACAAAGACCCAACACAGCCAAAAATAGAATAAATAAATAGATAAATAAATAAATAAATAAAAATTTTAAATTAAAAAAAAAAGAAGGGCAGCAAGTGTTGGAAAGTTGTTAAAGACACACCAGCATGGCACTGACAACTTTCTTCCTGGGACAAACTTGGACTTGATAGAGTTGAAAGGGAACCAACTTTCTCAGTATGTGAGCCAATGCCATGCAGTGGCATGTGCACGAGCCACTGAAAGTCATCTCAGGTCTCACTGAAGGGACCATGCTCACGCTGGGAAGGAAGTTCTAGGCTTGCCTGCCTCCTGTAGGAGCTTGGATGGCACTGGTGGCAAGCTGGCACCCTGTTGCCACATTCCATTCCCATAATAACAATCCTTAGAAATTGCTCAGTTCTCTATTTACAAATTGTCCTTACATCTACCATCTAATAAGAGTCTCACAGCAGGAACTACCATGCATGGTTCTTCACTGAGAAAAGGAAATGAGCTGAGTCTTAGGAGATGAATATGATTTTGGCAGAGAGAACTGTCCTGACAGCTCATGCCCTCCTCATCCCTCTCTCCCCCACTCCAAAGAGAGGTGAGAAAATCAGGGTCTCATCTCCCTAACTCTCTGCTCAGGCCTCTGAATGACATTTGACAGGCTCTTTGGAGCCTGCCCTGGGTGCTACTGCCCCCGGAAAAGACTCCTCTTGAAGTCACGATGCAGGTCTGTTTTCACCAGGTGCCGTCCAGATGGAAGGCTGGGACCAGGCCCACCTGGCACTGTAAGAATTATAGCAGATGTCTTTTGAAGTATAATACTTGCCCAGATTACAAACAAACAAGAGCCATGTCTGCATGTCTGGCTTTGTTTTCCTTCCCTGCAGGCTGCAGTTGATTGGACCAGGGTGGGTACCTGACCCCCTCAGAGCCAATCAGATCCTCTCCTGGGAGTTTGGACTTGGATCTGCCAAGCCCTGGGTTCTATCTCTGAATGTAGTTGGAACTGAGGGATGAAATACAGGAACTATAAGTGGTCCATTATCTGGAGAAGCTGAGAAAACCCAGTGTGTGGAGACAGAAAGGTGAAGGCAGCTAACAAGGTACAGAGAGCAGCTGCTTCAATTTCTCCTGGCCTACAGGTCTCACCTTCCAGAGGCTAACGATTTTCCTACTCCTCAGTTCCCCCAAACCCCCTGTGTTCTCGTAATAAACACTTCTTTATTACTGAGGCTGGCTTGAGTGGTTTCTGTATACAAGCAAAGACCTAACTAAGGACAGGGGAGAAGCTGGGAGCTGGAGGCACAAAGATGAACAATCTCTGTGCCTGCACCGGAAGAGCTCAGTTTCATGGGACACAAGGAGGAAAAGATGTAGACTCTGTGTGGATGTGGCTGAGGTGGCGGGGGGCGCCAACTCTGCCCAGGGAGGGCCGGGAGAGCTCCTCAGAGGCTTCCCAGCAAAGGTGGCAGCTGAGCTGGTTTTGAAGAATGAAGGATGTTCTCCAGGGAGACTAAGCAGGGGTGCGGAGGCATTATGGGCAGAGGGAACCACGAGGGCAGAGGCACAGAGGCACAAAACAACAGCCTGATGTGTTAGAAGAACAGGAGTTCAAAGTGTGGGGAGGGGGTAAGCAGGGGAGATGAGGCTGGAGGGGCTCTCGGGTGCAGATCATAACGTGCTTTGAATCCCATGCTAAGAAGCTGAGGCCCTTCTTGCCCTCAACGGGGAGCTATTGAAGTATTTTAAGTAGCAGGGTCAGTTCTGTGTTTTAGAACTCTGGGGCTATACAGAGAAAGGACTGGAAAAGGCAGGCCTGGAGGCAGGGAGGCTAGTTAGGATGCTGCAGCAATGATTCATCTATTCCTTTCATCCACAGAACAATTCGTTGTTTACCTACTACGTGCTGGGGCCAGGCAAAACTGGATTCCTGACCCCACAGAGTCCACAGTCTAGCAAGAAAGAGAGATGAGGAAAAGCCAGTCAAGTGTGATGAGTGTCGTAAAGAACACAAGGTCCTATGGAAGGGGCTGATGTTTAGTTTCCAGTTTAGGCTTCTCTGCAGAAATGATGTTCAAGCTGGTATCTATCTGAAGGAGATAGATAAGCAGGGGAAGGGCATTCCAGGATAAGGGAACAACATGTACGAAAGTCCTGCAGCTCAGGGAGAGGGCAATTGGTACAGACGATCCAAAAAGGTAGGCAAGGACCAGATCCCACAGGGCCTTGCAGGCTACGTCAGTCTGGCTTTTATTCCAAGAAATCTTGGAAGGGTCTTAAGCAAGGAAATGACACAATCAAACGTTTATCTTTAGAAGATCACTCTGACTACAGTATGAAACCTGAAATGAAGCCGGGCAAAAACAGAAACGTAAGGAGACCAGTTAGGAGGCTGTCACAGTGGTCCAGGTGGGAGCTGATGCTGGTCCGGAGTAGGGCAGTGGGCAAGGAGAGAGATGACGGACTGGGGAGAGAGATTCAGGAGAGCCAACAGGACTTGCTGAGGACTGGCTGTGGAATGTGGGGGTGAAGGAGAGGGAGGTGTCCAGGAGGACTTCCAGCTTTCCAGCTTGAGCAAGTGGGTGGATGGTGGTGGCAGAGATGAGCCAGGGACACGAGGCAGAGCAGGTGCCAGCAGACAGAGCTGGGACCTGAGTTTGGACCTGAGACTGATCATGAGACATCTAAATGTGGTCCAAGAAGTAGTTAGATTTGCAGGTCTTGAGCCCGGAAGAGGGCATTAAAGTCAGGTAAATGAGATTACCTGGGAGTGGGGGAAGAGTGGGCAATACAGGGCAGCTCTGAGGAATCGTGGTTGCAGCAGGGCCTGGGCACAGAGTGACCGGAAGCTCTGAGCTTGGAATATCAGAACCGTGAAATCCAAAGGCTTCCTCTCTCAGCCCTGGGAAGCATCTGGCTTTGGCTCCACCTCTCCTGGCCGAGTATCACTCCTGAGCACAGGAACTTCCGGGATGAGACAGCCCTCCCTTCCCCACACACCTCTTTCCTCCTTGGCAAACTCCAAGTTATCCTTCAGACCCACCCAGCTTAGGAGGTGCCTCATCCTAGTGAAGTCCAGGTATGTCCAGGACTGGACATGCCTCGTCCAGGCACGTGCTCTCCCATCTGACAACCTGGGTTTGATGCACTTGATGGCTGTGTGACTTTGGCCGAGAACCTGAATCTCACTTTCTTCATCTATACGATAATATAGATGAATAATAGGAAATAATAATCGTACCTACCTCATAAGGCTGTTTGAAGATGAATATGTCAAGTGCTTAGCAGAGAACCTAGCACACAGTAAGCACTAAATAAATGTTACTATTATTAACATCCCACCCACCTTGGGACAGTTAGTCATGCCCTCCGTCTTACCCCTCCTCCATCTGGGGACTATGTGCAGGTCTGTGTCGCTCCCTGCCTCTTCCTATTCCAACCCAATTTGTGGGGCCATATAATATGCAGGGCCCAGGGCTAAATGAAAAAGCAGTATCCCTTGTTCAAAATTATTAAGAATTTCAAGATGTGACAGTCAAACATTAAGCGTGGGGTCCTTCTAAGCACAGGTTGCCCTGTGCAACCACAGACTGGTGAATCTCGCCCTGCCTCCACCCCCAGTCAGCCCCAGGCCTGGGCCTGGCCCAAAGTTGGTGTCAACCGCCCGGCAAGAGAGTTAAAATACCAACTGACATTGCAATAGGGTTTTGTGATTTCTATCTGGAATTTCATTTTATCCTTCCCATGGACAGACAACATCAACCCCCTTTTATAGTTGAGGATACTGAAGTTCAGAGACAGGTGTGCCTTGCCAGAGGTTACCCACCTCAGAACCGCAGAGCTGGGATGTGAATATAGGCCTGGCTGGTGCCAAAGCCCTGCCTCTTGTCCTCTGGCTCCCCAGAGAGGTTGGGAGAACCTGGGCCCAAGAGATAAATTTCATCAACGAGACCCAGAGAGAGGGAGCTGGAGGGACTGGGACTGGCCTCCTCCCTCCTGGGGTAAGTCACATAAACAACCTGCTCCCTGGGCACAGGGAAGGGGGGACGAGAGGGCAAAAGGTCACTCCTGAGAAGGATCTGCTTGAGGGCCACAGACCCCAGCCCACGCTCTCTGGAAATCAGCCCCTGCTGCTTCTGCTTCAAATCCTTCAGAGGCTGCCATCGGCTTCAGGATAATTCCCAAGTTGAAAGTATCCTGCTAGATAGACCAGGAGATCTGGCCTGGCTGTGCTGACTCCTGCCCCCTCTCTTCCCTCTCTCCCCGACTCCTGCCCTCGCCACCATACCAGTCCTGTTCCCGCCATCACCAAGGCCTTAGCACACCCGGTTCCCTCCTTCTCTGCCTCCTCAACGCCTTGTCACGCTACCGTCGCTGCATCTCTCCTTTCAACACATGTCACATGCTCTGGGCCGTCTCCCAGCTAGAATGCCCGCTCCATGGAGGCAGGAGCTGCCTGACACACAGTGCTTAGTACATCAGGTGTCTGAGCACATCATCCTGCAACAGAGGCAGGAGGGCCTTGCACTCTTTCTCCCCTTCTCTCCACTCCTCCTCAACCCTCCTTTTCTTGTCCAGGCATCTTGAACTCAAGGTGTGAGGAGCCCAAACTTGCAAAGGGAAGAGAATCATCACGCAGCCTGCACCCTCCACCTGCCAGTCCTGGGCTGGGTGCTGTACATCCAGTTATGACATTTAATCTGCCAAGCACCTTCCAGATGGGGGTGGGGCAGTATGGGTGTAAATTACTCCTATTTTTCCAGAGGTGTCTGAGACCTGAAGTATAACAGAGTGTGGAGGTGGAGGATGCGGGACTTGAACCCAGGTCTCTCTGGTGCCCAAGAACCTGGAGCCCTCTCTGCCGCTGTGACTCACTGTTCCCAGGCAGCTCACCTCCAACCAGAGAACAACTGTTTCTAACCCGTGGCCTCCGTTCACACACAGCCCAGGCAGCACAGCTCCTTTGTTGGGTCAGCAAAACACCAGTGCAGGAAACAGCTCCACCGTCAGTAAGAGGCCAACGTAGAAGTCATCCCTCCCCAGGGTCAACAAAATGCCAGTGGGGGAGAAACAGTTCCCAGGTCAGACAAATAGGAGTGGCGGAGACACCCCCATGGTCAGCAAAATGCCATTACAGGAGGCATATCCTGCAACCCCAAGTCAGCAGAAGGCCAGTGTGACAAACACTTCCCTACAGCCCCCTCTACGTGTCATGGGCGTGCACAGAGTCCTCCAAGGTGATGCCCCCGGGGTGGGGTAGGGGAGGCAATGGGGCTGGGCTGCCGCCCTGGGGAGAAGGCGGCAGCCTGGGAGTGGGGCAGACCTGGGTGAGAGTTCTCACATGGCACTAATGAAATCAACCACCAGCCTGCCCCCTCCTCCCCAGGGACCCTCCAGGCTCCAGCTGATGCAATGCCCAGGCTGGATAATTGTTTTCTTCCCTCCTTAAAGGGCCAGCTGCTGCTGCAGCTGCAGACATCACCCAGACCCCTGACAGACCCCACAGAGCTTATCACCTGGTTAGGAACAGGGTGAGCCCAGAAAGTAGCAGCTCAGCCCTGGGCTCAGCAGAGTAAAACCCAATTATGTGCAGAGACCAGATGTGTCTGTGAGCAAGGAGGGAGGGAGAGAGAAGAGTTCAGGCCTGGCCCGCTGAGACCGCATGCCCCGAGGGATGGGACCTTGGTCCCTGCTGGATGCTCAGCCCCTGGCTCCTGCCTGCCCATCCGTCAGGTCCTTGGCACAGGGGGTGCTCAGGAGTTCAGCAGTTACCTACTGAGGTCTCCTGAGTGCCAGCCTCTGTGCTAAGCAGCTCAAATCCACCATTTCATTTACTCCTCTCAGCTGACCTAGAAGGTGGGTCTGTTTTACGAAGGAGGCTCAGAAAGGGGAAGCGATTTCCTCAATAGTGCATCGCCAGAAAGTGGCAGAGCCTGGGTTTGAAGCCAAGTTTGCCTGACTCTGCACTTCATACCTGCAGAAGGTTGGGTAGGTATCGAACCCCATGGCTGGAGGTCCCTAAGCCAAGCAGCTGGCACAGAGGGCGGAGAAGGGGTCTGTGGGCCCTAAACAAGCTCTGAAGGGCACGAAGCTTGGATTGAGCACAGGTTTCACAGACCCCTTCCCCCACCCCCTCACCTCCACCAGAGAATGCCCCATTAGTCTGCCCACATGCCCCTAGGGACAGTTGGCAGCTGTCTGATTACAGACTAATTGGTGGCTGGCAGAAACTGTGGGGCTGGCTAGTTAACCCCTTGGTGACCAGGCCTAGCCCAAAAAGGCCCTCTCCTCACCACTTCAGGCCCCAAACTCAAGGAGCCCAGACAGAAGAAGTCATCACAGGCAGAAGACAGGACCAGAGAGGCAGCAGCCTTCTTCTCTACATCCAGACAACACCCCTGGGGCTGGGGCTAGACACTGATATATTCAGCCAGGCTCCCCACCCACGAAGGGCCACATCCAAACAGCCCCCAGGTGGCAGTGCAGCCAGTGCCTCTGTTCTCTGGCCTTGGTATGGCATTGCCCACCCCATCCAGGACCACAAGAGCTATGGGCCTTCCCTGGCCTTCCAGGGTACTGGGAAGAAACCCACTCCTCAGGGATGGGTTATCCAGAAAAGGTGATGTGGACATGGGTCCAGGCAGCCTGGGGGCCAGCAGGTGAAAACACCCTCCCCTTGCATGAGAGGGTGCCCAAGTTGCCCCCCAAGGGTCTTGCCAAACCTCCCTGAACCCTGGATTTCCCACCGTTGATTGACCAACTACCTTTCCCAGCTTCCCAGAAGCCCCCTCTCCCCACCCTAGGGCTGGAATGGGCATCACCCCTTTTCTTTCATAGGGTGGGGGGTAGGGGTCCTCTGGGCACCACAATGGTGCCTCACTGGGAGGAAAGAGTGGCCAGCTTCTCAACCAGGGCACAGGCAGGAGAGAGAAAGGGAGGCTGCCTTCCAGCTCCCTTTCCAGGAGAGATTCTAAGCACTTTCCAAAAATGCCATGGGAGACAATGCTGTTGAAGATCAGGGCCCCAGGTGCTCCGAGCATCAGCAAAGAACTCAAGACTCTGGGGCCTTCTACTCCATTTTCCGGGCTTCCCCAAACACCTCATGTTCCCTTCTCATACCTTAGCCCCCCAGAGTCATCACACACACTGTGCTCCGCCCCCGGGCCCCCGCAACCGCCGCCCCAGACCCTGCACACTTAAGATCCCTACGTGGCGCCTCACGACCAGAGACCCCTCCCCCGCCCCGTGGTCCCCCAGACCTCCGCAACCCCCTCCCCACGTCCACTCCCAGGCGACCAAGGCCTACTGACTTACCCGAAGGTGGGGCCGGGGTCCAGACACGGAGGGGTCTCCGCTGGCCGAGGCGACTCCGCAAGGCGGGGCAGGTGCTCTGGGACCCCGCCCCGCGGACCCGGCGGAAGGCGCGGCCCGGTCCCAGGCGCGCTGCGGCCTCCGAGGGGCAGGGGCGCGGGGCGGGGAGGGGCGGCGAGAGAGGCTCACGGGGGCATCGCCCGCAACCGGGCCGGGCAGCTCTGCTCCGCCCGCCTGCGCTGCCTGCTCCGCAGCCGCCACGGTTCTCAGCCACCGCCGGGTGCAAAGCCCAAGCCCCGGCTGGCGGGAGGCGAAGAAGGAGGCGGGGTCTGATGGGGGCGGGGTCTCGGTCGGGGGAGGGGCCATTGGAAGGGGCGGGGTCGGTGGGGCAGGGCCTGTGGTGGTGGGCGGGGCCTAAGGGAATCTGGAGAGTCTGGGTTTGCCTGGTTGGGGGCGACCTATGGTAATAAGGCCTCGAAGGGGCGGGGTGGAGAGGATGCCCGAAGCCTCTCCAGGTCTCCAGAACGCTCCTGCTCATGCTTGCCCCCCTCTCCACCTCTACATCTATCTGTTCTTTCTCATCTTCCTTCGCTCTGGGGGACCTCCCAGGACCTCACTGGCACCGCGGTACCCCTGTCACACCCTGGAACAGATCCAGGAATGTCAGATGGTGAGAGAAGGGGGAAATGACATACAAACATCAAATCCATTTACAGATGGAAAACCTGAAGCCCAGAGAGGAGAAAAGACTTGCCCAAGTGACTGCTATGAAGAAAAAGACTTTACGGTGTTCCTTTCAGACAGAGGGTACGGGAGTAGAGAGTGTCTTGCCCTAAGACCCATGTTAACCTCCCTCCCCTCACCGCCCCTCTTCTCCTAGAACAGTGGTTTCCAACTTGGGGTGATTCACCGCCCCCCACCCGGGCCCAACATTTGAGAGTGTCTGGAGACATCTTAGGTTTTCACAACTGGGGGTTGCTACTGGCATCTAGTGAGAAGAGATGAAGGGTGCTGCTAGACATCCCTCAATGCACAGGACACCCCCAAATGTTGCTAATGCCAAGGCTGAGAAGCCCTGCTCTAGGACCTAGCATGTGCCTAAATGGAGCTTCCAAGTGGGTTCCCTGAGCACTGGGACTTGAGGAGGATGCTGTATAAAGTCTCTCCTAGAGTTATGCCTGCCCCCATCTTTCTGTACTTAACCTTGCTCAGCTGGTCAATTCCACTTTGGGGCTCCAGTGTTCTTAATTCACTCATTTACAGAGGGGACAATACTATTACTGTTTGCCTTCCTAATTGTTTGCTGAAGGCAAGCAAAACAAGTAGTCTCCCTGCTGAGGGCATAGATTAAAATGTGAATGGGGAGTGGAAAGGTGTGGGGGAAAAGGAAAATAATTGAGATTATTTAATAAAAGCGACCCTCCTGGGGATAACTAGCTGTACCTTCTACATACCCCTCACCCTATCTCACCCTAGCTCATCCCTTCTCACCTGGTCTGTGAGAAGGGTAAACTGTGACCCAACAATGTGGTGAGCCTGAAGCTGGGTCCCAACAGCTGGCCAGTGGTGGAGCTGGGACTCACAATTTTATTCACTTATTAACTAAACTTCTGTTATCATCAAAACTACATCAGGCCTACAACTAAGGCCTGTGATATAGAACGGTTGCTCTGGAGCAGCAAGGAGGATTAGATTTGGGGAAGGGGGACAAGATGGAGGGCAGGGAAGTAGCTGGAACAATGGTGGAGGTGAAGGATGAGGAGAGCAGAGCCTGTGAAGATTTGGAAGAGAAGGGAGGAATCAAGATTGCTCTGTGCTCCTCCCACGCACCCCATCACAGAGACATGTAAACCAGTGGCTGCCTTGGGAATCAGGTTCCGCTTGCACATCTGATGAAAACTTGGACTTTCCTTCTGGAGAAATGTGCAGACGACACTTCACATATAATTTCAGGGGTTCCAAAGCTCCATAACAGCTTCCAGAAGGATTGGTCAGGGGGTTAGGGGTAGGGGTAGAGGTTGATTCATATATACGTATATATATATATATTTTTTTTTTTCTTTTTTTTGGCTGCATCTCATGGCTTGTGGGATCTTACTTCCCCAAACAGTGTTTGAACCCAGGCCTGGCAGTGAAGGTGCTGAGTCCTAACCACTGGACAACCAGGGAATTCCTACGCCTTACCTGATATTAAAACGTATTATAAAGCCAATGTATTTAAAGCAGTATGGTATTGAGGCAGACCTAGAGGAATCAGTGAAACAAAATGGAGTACAGAAATGGACAACCACGCGAGGGAATTCCGTGTAGGATAAAGATAGCACTTCAGGTAAATGAGGGGAAATATAGGACTTACAACAAACGTGGAATATCGAGCAAGTTATTTGGTAAAATAAGAGAAAGCTGTGGCCTTACCCTACATGGGAATAAATTCCAGGTGGAGCTCATATTTAAATTATAACACCATAATGTACAAGAAGAAAACATTGAGTAATGTTTTCACAATCTGGGGGATGGAAAAGACTTTCTAAGCCTGATGAAACCTGGATGCCAAAGGGAAATCATAAATTTGACTATAAAAACTATAAAACTATAAAAACTTCTACAGAGAAGTGATCATACTCAAGTTTGAAAGACTTGAATGACAAACTGGAAGGGATACATCGCAGTTGCCCTCTACTTTTGCTTTTTCTGGCCCGCCAGCCCCTCCCCCAAGCCGCGAAGGGCATGAGCGGAAGGGACGGCCGTGGCTGTGACAGTCAAGGCCGAGTACATCGCAGAGGCTCCTCCCACGACACCCTGGCCAGCGCCCACCTGTTCAGGGGCCGGGAAGCCCCGGAAATCCCAGCCAGGCCATCTGGGTCCACAGCAGGTGCTTTAGCAAAACGGAGCCAGAGTCCGCGCCGAGGCTGCTCACCACTTCGCTCCTGTGGCCATACTGGGAACTGCAATCCTCGGTTCAGTTCATGCAGCTTCCCAGAGTTAAGGCGGGAATATTTTTCTTAATATAAATAAGGGTTAAATTTTTGAGGAAGCTAACAATGTTCTAGGCATTGTGCGAAACACATAAAATAGAATATTTCCATTGACCCTTAAAACAACTCTTCTAGGTGGGGCCACTGTATTATCATTTGACAGATGAGGAAACAGGATTTGACAGAAGTAACTTGCCCAGTCTCTAAGTGGTGGCGTAAGGGATTCAAGGTCCGACTCCTCGCCCCACTTTTAATGCAAGAAAGCCAGGTTCTTGGCGAATTCAATAAAACAAAGTTTTTTTGAAGTTAACCTTGATCAGGCCTCATCCCAGGTGCCGGCAATTCAGAATTGAGAAAAACAGCCATTAGGAGAGACAGGCAGAGAAATAGTTCTGATTCAGTGAATCCCGGAAACAGCAGAGAACATGTTAATCCTGGTAGGGGTGGGGGGAGAGGGCAGGGATCCCAGAGATGTCCTTGAAGCTGTGGAGTTTGAGGGAGGGGGAAGGAGTGGGGTAGAACTTACAAGCCCACTGCAAGAAGGAAGAGTGGAGCTTTGGGGAGGAGCAGTGGTTTATGTGCCCTGAGTCTGGGGTAGTTGGGGATGAGGCTGGACAAGTACACAGGACCAAGCTAGAGTTTGGGTTCAGAGGAGTTAGGGCACAAAGATTTTGAGAACTTTTCCATGTTTCTGTTGACTTGGTCTAGGGACCACCTGCTCTGCCAACCCAGCCTGCCTCGTTCCTCCCAGATGCTCCCCACCTGGGGTCAAGGTACCAGTTGCCTAACCCAGAAACCTGGGAGTCACTCTTAACTCCTCCGTTATCCTCACCTCCATCCAGTTAATTATCAGGGCCTGCCCAATCTACCTCTTAAATACTCTCCAGGTTCACTGTCTGCTCTCCATCCCTGTGGCCACTCCCCCCCCTCCAGATGGCCTTCCTCACTCCTGAATCCAGCTGCTGGCTGTGACTAGGTCTCACCACCTCCAAACTTTCACATAAGAGAAATCCTTATAAAGCAATTCTGACCACATTCCCTCGCCTACTGAAAACCCTTTCACTTTTATATATAGAATGGATTAACAACAAGGTCCTACTATATAGCATATGGAGCTGTATTCAGTATCCTGTAACTATTACTATTATTATTATAATTAACACTTATGGACAATGTATTATGTCCTAGGACCTGTTCTAAGGACTTTATACATAGTAACTCAGTTAATCCCCATAGCAGGAAGCATGGGTGATGTTCTTCACCAGATCAGGGGAGCCCAGAGCAGGACCAGGTGGGGGAGATGCTGGACATGTTCAGATTCAGGTACGGTGGGGCATCCAGATGAGGGGCTGCAGAAGGAGCTGATTAGGTCTGGAGTTCAGAGGAGAAATTGTGGGTGGAGACATAAGATTAAAATTGTCAGGACTTCCCTGGCGGCGCAGTGGTTAGAAATCCGCCTGCCAATGCAGGGAACACAGGTTCAAGCCCTGGTCTGGGAAGATCCCACATGCTGCGGAGCAACTAAGCCCGTGTGCCACAACTACTGAGCCCACACGCCTTGAGGCTGTGCTCCGCAACAAGAGAAGCCACCGCAATGAGAAGGCCGCACGCTGCAACGAAGAGTAGCCCCCGCTCGCTGCAAACAGAGAAAGCACGCGTGCAGCAACAAAGACCCAACTCAGCCAAAAATAAATTAAAATAAATAAGTAAATTTATTTTAAAAAAAAGAAAGAAATTGTTGGCAAATACATGAAAATGGGACAACAATCAACCCGTCTGGAAAAGGTAGGAGGAAGGAGATAGCTAGATGATTTTTAAGGTTTCTCCTGGTAGAAGAACATGTGTAGGATTCCAAGTGTTGAGGTTGGTAGGACCCCAGAGACAAAGAGGAAAAATCCACGTGGCCTGACAAACTTGACACCTGCTCCTTGGAGGCTGTCTGTTATTCTTTCATCTGACTTTCTTTTACTGAGCAGCTACTATGAGCCAAATGCTCTGCTGTAGATGGAAGGGTCAGAAGATCCAACCCCTGTCTTCAGGGACTCCACAGTCTGGCAGGCAAAGGACAATACCAGAATAGGAACCCAAGTGCCCTAAGGCAAGCGTGGGAGACCTAGGGATGCGTCCTGGAGGACGTGACATCCAAGACAAGAGCAGACGGTCAGCAGAAGAAAGCTGTGTAGGGAATCTGGGCAGAGAGGATTGTTCATGTGGTTATTTTAAAGATTCTCATTCCTCTTGGATTTTCCACTTTGGACTCTAGTCATGTGCCCTGAGAGTCTATTGCAGGTGCTGGGAACCAGACAACAGTACTTGCATCTCTTAGGCTGTGTTGAATTTGCCATCCTCTCCTGGTTCCTTCTCCTCAAAACTCTTCCTGCCTCAACTCTACCCTTCCTGTCAGGGCTTGGATGAGGGTGGGGCAAGAGAGACACCTAGGGCACAAATTTAGGGAGGCGCTCACTCTCAGGGGCACAGCTCCTGGCCCTGCACCCTGCTCACACTGGTACTGTTCACACATGTGGCTCCCTCTGTTGACAGTGACCCTCCACCCACCCCTATCCTGCTCCAAGGCTCGGCTATCACCTCCTCCTGGATGGCTGCTGCTCTCCCCAGGCATCCCTGCCTCCTCCCTAGGCCAGGGTGGTCCTCTGTGCTCAAACAGCATGGTGAAGGCTGCACAGCACAGTGCTTGCCAGAGCAGGCTTTGGCATCAGAGCCCTGCTGTGCTGTTTATTATCTGTGAGCTGCTCTCTGAGCCTGTTTTCACATGTGTCAAACGTGGTGCCAACTCCACAGGGGAGCTGTAAAGATTAAATGAGAAAACTGTATGTAAAGTGATCAGCAGTGATTGGTACAGGGTACTGAGTAGTGGTAGCTATTAGGACTTTGTTTATACTTCTAAAGCACTCATACACTTAAAGATGTAATCTAGTTATTTTCCTGCCTCTGTCTTCACTATATCATAAGTTCCTTGGGGCAGGGAGGAGAAGGAGAGAAAGGAGAAGGAAGAAGACCTTCACGGATGACATTTAACAGGCTTGTCTGCTACATAACTCAAGGAAAGAAATGACAAATCCTCTGGGGAAAGTTCTGGGCAGGAAATCTGGAGCTTTGGGCTCCAGTCACGTGGTCCCAGGGACGGCACCATGCCTGCCAGACTCAAATCCACTT